>NC_056727.1:1061179505-1061457005 GCF_019279795.1 Protopterus annectens | reverse complement strand
CTGCTGTTTCCCTTCACATTCATTTTGACTGCTTTATTGTGACCATGTTCATTCTTCATATATATATATATATATATATATATATATATATGTATATATATATATATATATATATATATATATAGATATATATATATAGATATATATATATATATATATATACATACATATATATATATCTGTACGTACACATATACCTACATGCTTATGTACATTTCCCATGCTGTTGAATGACCACCATTTACTGTCACGCATACCCGCTTATGTCTGCTTTAAAGTGCCTTAATCACTCTATATCCGACTGCCATTATTGTGGCCATCATATAAAAGTAGCCCTTGCATGGCTTGGACCCAGGAACAGGAGCACCATAGTCACTGGTTTTATCTCTAAACCATCAGTGGTACATTCTGTATGGATGGTAATTAGGATATATGACTTTACTACAGCCATTCCACAGTACTGGCAACAAATGTGACAGTTGGGTGGTGTACATATGTATAGTACATGTTACTATTCATATGTTTCTGAGAGGATATGTATACATTTGCAAGTATACATATTTATGAAATGGACACATACTTGACAATTACTCATATGCATGTATGTGTGATGTGTAGCTATGCAAATATAAGTATGTACATTTATAGATATATGACTACATATCTGGAGTTATACATGGCCATGTATATGAGCAACCGCATACGGGAGGTACCTGTACCATTTGTATACAGGGGTTGTGTGCATCATTATGACGAGGAACCTGGATGGGGTATACAGTTTGTGGACATGTACCATTTGGGAGATGGCTATAGGGAAGCTTCATGGGAACATGTGAATGGTATAAACTCCCGATAATGCACGTGGGGAGATGTGCATCACGGTCAGGTGTTTAATCCCGGGTCATAGGTTCTGCAGGACCTTCTGGAGGCTGAGCAGGGTTGCGGACTACTGCTAATGCAACTTGTGTCTGATTGTCTATGGGGCTGGACATTGTGTCATGCCACCAAGTCTAATCTTTAGAACAGACACTTATCCCATGAGGGATGACCAAAAATTGTTGACACCAATGACTCCAATTCTTTTGGCTTTATGAAAATGAGGGAGGGTTATACATGCAAGGGATACCTAGTTTGCAAGTCTGAGACTGCCTAGGGCATTACTGTCTACAAGATATGGGTAGGGCACTATGTGCAGATATGGCTGTGCCAAGCTAGTAGCCTGAGTATGGGTGGTTTTGGTGGACGTTCAGCAAGGGGGGGGGGGTTCTGTGGAGGGGATGATGCGTATTCAATTATGTATCCAGGTGTGTTGGGGTTGGATGGCTCAGTTCAGGCAAGACCATTATGTGGGTGTGAGCTGGTAACATTTCTGTATATGTGTATCGCACATTTTAATGTTCATTTGTTTGTAGGATTGTGTTCTGCAGTATGGCCTGTCAGGGTGTATTGCAGATGTGAATGTATGTTCTTTGGTTTCCTTTCTGATTTACCCACTGCTCCCTCGTACACCTCCAGTTCACCTATTGTACATCAAACCCAGTCTCCCCTTGCCGAATTATTACATTACCCGTCACCCCCCCCCCATATTCCACACACACCATCCATCCCTTCTCTGGTTGATGGCCCATGGCACAGACAACAGCACACATTGCGTACTCTACATATGTCTGGTACCAATATGGTTGTGAGGACAACCCTAGCATATTTGATCTTCCACATGCTGTACTTCACCCACACAGGTACACACAAATATTTATCTTTCATGACATGGTAGGTAGACCCGGGTAATAAACATTCATCTTTGGGCCATCCAGACCAGGACGATTTGGAACACGAATGGGCAGTTATTGAGCGAATGCTGTAACCATTGGTAGGGTTGCCACCTTTTCAATTGGCCAAAGTGGGACATTTTTGGGACACACATCAGATTTTACAGGCCGACACATACCCACGGTCAGTACAAAGGATAGTGCTTTACTTTTATGCCTAAGTGAAAGCTTATTCTTGTAGCAGTTTCGTTGCTTATTCTGTTTCTTGTAACATTTAGGTATTTTAGATACAGAAATAACTATTTTATGGAACTATTACATAAAATATGGGACATAATTATGTCCTACAATCACAGGACATTTGCCATAAGTAATATATTTGGTAAGGACACAACTGCCCAGAGAGGGACTGTCCCTCATGAAGTGGGACAGGTGGTAACCCTAAACAATGTGCTAGGCTTAGCAAAGGGCAGCGGTGCACAAACACGCTGCGTTTCACTTCCACTTGGTATAACAATCAACACTACAATGGAATACGGGCATGGGGTTTTGAATTTTATTTGTTCGAGGGACGGGGGCTCAATATTCAACTACGTGCCTTTGTGTTTACTTTTTATTTTGGATGTTCACAAAGCTGTCTTGTATGCTTTGCATACATTTCAGTATCCAGAGACACTGACAGGAGTGATTACTATTAGAAGCAGGCTGTACTAGTCAGCATTTTAGGTTGTGCGTCTGCAGCCGACATGTTCACGCCTCTGTGCAGCGCTTAGACACGCCCCCTGCACTCGCACACGTTTCCTATGCACGTGGATGTTGCAGCAGTGTGCCTTCATTAATATGCATGTGGTGCTGCTGCGCCATCTCTACGCCGCATGGTCGGCACAAAGCTAATGCCGTCCTTGCGCTGAGCTTCATGAATCCCGGGGTATTTCTTTCTTTTAAACCTTACTAATGTTCTAATAACATGGTAATGTTAAAGGCCATTGCACATGCACAACTCATATAAAGTCACAGTGTGTCAGGGTACCATAGGTACAAATGAATATGTAACACGCAGTGCTGTAAAAAAAAGAAAGAAATACCAAAACAAAACAAAGAAAAGAAAAGAAAGAAACTTTCAATAGTACCTTATTACCAGATACATCTCAATTGCATCCAAGCTATTACGTGTCAACTGTTTGGGTCTATTTTCTAAAAGTGTCATACTTTTATGGTTGGATTCCAAAACAAAAATAGAGTAATTAACTCTAAAGTTTTCTTAGTAAATCAAAGAGCAGTCTGACATGCAGTATTCAAATGTTATATGCAAAAGCTTTATTCTTACAAGACAGTGCAGTGTATATTGGCTTTGCTTACGTTAAATTTATATACAATTCAAAAAATCTTACACTGTTATACTCTAAAGTTTTGTTATTAAAATGACAATGTAATAAACAGTCTTCATGTGTTATTCGCACATAAAATGTATCATTGGCAAGACAGATTTTTATCCAGTGCAGTAAAGTATTTTAGTGCACTAATGCAATGACACAGACACACACATATAAATATATGTTTGAGTATATACATACATATATATAAAGAGAGAGAGATACAGATATATCTGTCTAGCTATATAGATAGATAGATCATTATAGATAGATATAGGTATAGATATAGATAAAGATATATAATACAAATCTATAAATCTCTATCCATCTATCTGTCTGTCTATCTATCAATTTATATAGATGTAGGGCACTTGGTCAAATGACTGGCTATGCCGACATCCAAAATATAAACTTTGTTACATCAAAACACCAAGCAATGACACATTCTGTACGTGTTAATTTTGTACACCTGTCAACCATCTGTTTGAAATGACCAGATGGTGTTGTCCAAATAGATGTTGACATAGTTGGTCATTAACCCATCTGCCCTTACCCTATCTATCTATCTATATATATATATATATATATATATATATATATATATATATATATATATATGTGTGTATATATATATATATATATATATATATATATATATATATATATATATATATATATGGATACCTGTCAGATTATTGAAGTTTCAAAACTTCAAAAGTCATATGCTTGGGACCATATGATTGAAGTTTTGAAACTTCTAATATTTTGAATGGAGATCGCGGTACAGCGCAGAAAAGGAAGTATACCCTTTTCTGCAATGTAGTGCAATCTCAGAGTTGGTATAATTAATTAGCAGGCAGTGTCATGGCACAGCCATATTAAAATAGATTTTTTTTTTTTGTTTTTATTGTACAAGTTCTGAAGCTAGAAACATATGGGCTCAGCTATATGAATTTCGAAGTTTCAGAACTTCAATAATCTGGCATAGATCCATATATATATATATATATATATATATATATATATATATATATATATATATATATATATATATATATATATCATCATCATCATCACCATCATCATCAGCCCCCTTTTTCACATTTTTTCTACATGGGGTCAGGGTATTGTGTTAACTGTTGCCAGCTCTCTTAATTCAGTGCCATACTCCTGCCTTCTACAAAACTCATGCCTGACTGTCGCAGATATTCTTTCATGCAATCCATCCACCTCTTTGCTGGATGTCCTCACTTCCTCTTACCACCTTCTTCCTGTCTGTTCCAAATCTTCCTCACCAGATTATTCTTCTGCTTTTCTGCACGTGTCCAAACCACGGTATTCTGTTTTTTTTGATCTTTTCTGTTTTTGGAGCTACTATGGCTTCTGCTTTTATGTCCTCATTTCTTCATCTGTCCAGCAGTGTGCATCCTACCAGCCTTCTCAGGCACTTTATTTCCATTGCCTTTAGCTTCTTCAACTGTTCTGCCTTTACTGGCCAGGTTTCTGTACCATACAGTAGTACTGGTTGCACCACTGTCTTGTACACCTTACTTTTCAGGTTGTTTGGCATACTTCTGTCATAAACTACACCTGACACTCTATGCAGCCCCTCTGATTCTAGTCAATCCTCACCACTAACACCAGGGAGGGCATCTCATATAAGAGAAAAGGATAACAAATACTCACTGCAAAGTCCAATTTCCCTTAAGTGCACACAGAGATCACAGTCATTCTGAAGCTGGTCGCTCCCTTGCTCCCCAGGTCCCCAATAAGATTCCCCACTGGCATACCTATAGGGTCCATATCTCAGCCCAGCTGGCAAGCTAACCTCCAGTACCCTTTCTGTCCCACCAGTGCTTCGTGTCCCTGCCCAGGTAGCTGACACACCACAAACACTTTGAGATAAGTATTTATACAACTTCACAGACACTCCTGAGAAAGGCTGACACAGATTCTCCAGCTGTGCCCCTCTACCCAGACTACATGGTAGTAATTACTGCCACCACCAGCTAATACTTATCAGCTACCCAGACACCCTTAAAATGGTGTCCAGTTATTACTGTACTATATTATTATCCAATTGGTAAGTGTGACTAATCAGTCTAAGGCTTATTAGAGTGGCCTTGTACAATAAACACTATAAATATTCAGTGTACTCTAGAGCTTAATTTAACTGTACACAAACCAGCCACAGGTAAAATGTATTTAAAATATTTAATAATAAATAATTAAAAACACAAGACAATACTACTACACCACAGTGCTATCCAAGAGTTCAGAGATCACACAGAAACTTAAAACAATACAGTAGAAAAGTTCTAATATAACAGAAAAACACTTGTCTAATCTTTATAGTCCTAGCTATTTCTACAAGAAAACATACTTCTAAAGTAGCTTATTTTCAGAGAGCAAGGCAGTGCTGAGTTAGATAGTCAGATCAAAATGCTTACAGTCTCTCCCTGAGTAATAGTTTAAAATCACTAACATTTCTGCTGGGCCCCCCAGATTACATCATTTTGACACTTAGGTTTTCCCAGTATACACATTACATCATTTTTACACTTAGTCTGGAGTTCCCAGGCCAACAGGCTCCATTATTTAGCAAGCTAACACCTGCTTAGGAAACTGCAACAATAATAGACATTTCATATGTACACTCTTGTAATTATTCCTTAAGTTAACACAATAGAAAGAATGTGATAGCCCAGATCAAATGACTCCGAGCCCTACAGATCAAAGAACCTACAAGACATAATTTTAATTTCAAAGAACATTTGAAATGCTTGGCTTAGTTTTCCTTGCATAGAATCATAGGTTAATATGTTTATAGGTAGGTACTAGGCTATCAGCCCGAGGGCCTACTTAAGCCAACCCCAACAAGATTCCCTGACTTATGCCACCCAAGAAAGTTATTTTCCTGTGCCACTGTCAAGCAGAGACACAGAAGTGATCCCCGGGGTATATTTCCTATTTCCCATCCACTCATCAAGATTTTTCTTGAAGAGTGCTAATGAAGAACAGCAGATGGCAATGTTGCAACAATCTTGAAGTTCACATTTTACAGTGTTTTCTTTCATTTAGGAAACAAGCCTGTATTTTACATTTATATTTACAAATGATAGAATTATTTATCAAATTCTATTTGACTAGGCTGGCAGCCTTCACCCCTTCTCTACCAGTCTTCACATCTCTCCCCCCCTGGAGAAGTCAAGCTAGTTTTTCAAGTGACCCTTGATAAACGCCACTTGAGAGGGTTAGGTCTATCTGAGGGTACCTCACCCCATTCCCTGGCTTGAGAGCCCATCTGCATTGGCATTGCTAATCCCACTGCAATGCTGCACTGGCATATCATATGCTTGCAACCCCAGGCTCCATCTTAGCAACTTGGCATTTTGCTGACTGGCTCTGTTCAACCATGTTAGAGGGTTGTGATCTGTCATAACAGTGAATTTCCTTCCATAGAGATAAGGCTGAAGTTTTTGCAATGCCCACACTATGGCTAGACATTCCTTTTCTACAGCTGCATAGCATTCCTCCCTGACTTGGAGCCTAGGACTGAGATAAACCACTGGGTGCTCTTTCCTCTCTGAAGAAATCTGGCTAAGTACAGCTCCCACCCCATGGTTCGAAAGCATCCACCTGCACAACAACTACTTTGCTGTAATCTGGACTGGCTAACACAGGGGGTCCTCCCAAAGCTTCTCTAAGCCTCTGGAATGCCTGCTCACATGTTGGGGTCCACACTACCTTATCTGGTCTGTTCTTCCTCGTCAGGTCTGTGAGTGGTGCAGCTATGGTACTATAACGAGGGATGAACTTTCTGTAGTACCCTGCTGTCCCTAAGAATGCCCTTACCTGCTTTTTGGTAACAGGTGCAGGCCATGCCTGAATGGCTTCCACTTTGGCAGGTTCTGGCCTTATCTTTCCACTCCCCACTCTATGTCCTAGGTAGGAGACCTCTGCCATACCCACCTGACATTTGCTTGGCTTAATGGTCAACTCTGCGCTCTGTACTCTGCCCAGCAGCTCCCTAACATGCTGAAGGTGCTCTGACCAGGAATGGCTGTAGATGGCAATATCATCTAGGTAAGCAAGGGCAAACCCTCCTGCTCCTGCTAGGATGTTATCCACCAGCCTCTGGAAAGTCACTGTGGCATTCTTCATTCCAAAGGGCATCTTTGTGAACTCGCACAAGCCAAAAGGAGTCACAAAGGCTGACTTCTCTCTATCACTGGGAGTCAAGGGCACCTGCCAGTAACCCTTGGTAATATCAATGGTTGTAAGATACTTAGCCCCACCCAGCTGCTCTAAAGCCTTACCTGTCCTAGGCATGGGGGTGGGCATCCGACTCTGTGTGACTAATTTCCTATAGTCCACATAGAACCTGGTGCTGCCATCCTTCTTTGGCACCAGCACCATTGAGGAGGCCCAGGGACTGTTGGACTTTTGAATCACCCCTAGTTCCAACATCTCCTCTACCTCTTCCCTCAGAGTCTGTCTGATTCTCTCAGGCACCCAATAAGGTCTCTGCCTAATAGGCCTTTAGGGTCTTGTATCCACCTGGGGCTGCACTAGGTGGGTGCACCCTGGTTTCCCAGTGAACATGTCCCCAAACTCCTGCAACACTGCTCGGATTTCTCAAACCTGGATAGGAGATAGCTGCTGGGACATTGATACCCTATCCACTGAGGTGTCCGCCTCAGCCACACTGAGGAGATCAATCCCCAGATCTCCCTCAGACTCCTCCTGCAATCCACTGTAAATACTAAGCACAAGGGCCTCGCTATCATGGTAAAGTTTCATCATGTTAACATGGTACAATTTGTGCCCCTGCCATCTGCCTAGCAGTTCCACTATGTAGTTAACATCACTTACCTTTCTTACCACCTTGTAGGGTAGGCTTGCAGCTTGATGTGTATGACAGGAATGAGAACCATTACTTGCTGCCCCACAGCATACTCTCTAGCTCGAGCATTCCTGTCATACAATACCTTCTTCTGTTGTTGGGCTTCTGCCAGGTTCTCCTGGGACAAGCCCATGAGTTCCCTGAGACTTGTTCTGAGGTATAGGATGTATGCTACAACAGACTCCTTTGTGTGGTTCACACTCACCTTCCCACTCATCTCAAATTAAATCTAGAAATCCCCTCACCCTATGCCTATACATCAACTCAAAGGGTGAAAAAACTGTGGATTCCAGGGGAACCTCTCTGTAAGCAAACAACAGATGGGGCAAATATTTGTCCCACGTCCTCTTAAACTGATCTGCAAATGCCTGTAGCATGGACTTGATTGTAGAGTTTAACCTCTCAACAAGACCATTAGTCTGGGGTGGTAGGGGGTGGCCTTTGTGTGCTTCACCCCGCAGGACTTCCACAGACAAGCCAGCAGGTCTGACATGAAATTAGCACCTCGATCAGTCAGTATTTCTTCTAGGAAACCTACCCTGCAGAAAATCTCTAACAAAGCATTTGCCACCTTCTCTGCCTCAATGGAGGACAAAGCCACGGCCTCAGGGTATTGTGTAGCATAATCCACTACCACTAGGATATACTTTTCCCCTGTGGAACTTGAGGTACTCAGAGGACCCGCAATATCCATAGCCACCCTCTGAAATGGCTCCTCAATCTCAGGCAAAGGCATCAAATGAGCTCTCACATTGTCTCCTGCCCTGCCTACCTTTTGGCACTGCTCACTGGTCCTGCAGTACCCTGTTTACATCTCTGGAAATTCCAGGCCAATAGAAGTTCTGCATAATATGCTTCTTTGTACATTTTATGCTCATATGCCCTGCAAAGGGAATATCATGGGCTATGGCTAGAAGCACCAGATGGTAGGCTCTAGGTACCAGCGACTGCTGTACTCTCTCACCTTTTAGCCCTCCCTCAGGGGTCCACTAACTGTATAGTAACCCTTTGTCCAGTATACAGATTCCCCCTACCCTTGAAAATCAGGTGCCTCCCTAGCTACCTGCCTCAGGCCTTGCAGTGTAGGGTCTGAGAGCTGAGCCTGTCTCAACTCTCTCCTTGTAACCCTTCCCAGCTCCCCTTCCACAGGAAGTCTAGCATCCTCTGACAGTGATGCCTCAATGTCCCCCCGGGTACTACTACTCACCTCTACCTTTACAGTCACTCTGTCTAAGGGAACATCAGTACCCATAAGCAGCTATGGCTCACATTCAGTTTCACTGATACAGAGTAGTTCCCTCCCTGAAGTAACCACCTCACCAGTCCTGGCTGCAATTATGCAATCTGTCTGGGTCTCCCCCATGCTACCAGACCAACAAGCTTGTCTCCTAGCCTCACTGCATTTAACTGCATAAGTACATGGTACTGCCTCATCTAAATCCTTTCCTCTCAAGACATCAGCAGGATGGTAGTTCCATACCTCTGTTGCCTCAAGACAACCTATGATTGGCATTTTGTCTTTCCCACTTACTGGCTCTCTCACCTTTGGTTCCCCACTTTGCATCCTCGGACACCTGTATGCCACATGGCCCCACTAGTTGCATTCAAAACATTTAACCCTAGCTCCAGGATGTGTACCTGGACTAGTGGCTTCCCCTGCTACAGGCAGATTCTGTTGTGGCAGTCTGTGCTGCCCACCATGTGTTCCATTAGACCCATGAGCAGTACTGGTTGTCCCCTTCCTGTGCAGAGCTGCCCTGATTGCCAGGTATAGGTCTCCCTTCTTCCCCAACTCATCTGAAGTAGCACATTGTCTATCAGCTAACCAGAACATCATGCCCTCAGTCTGCCAGCCCTTCAAAAGTGGTGACCTGACATTCACTCACCCAGCTATGAAAATAAGTGCTCAGTTCAGCAACATAGTCACACACACTTTCATCTGCCTTGCTTCTATGCTCACGAAACTTTTTCCTATACATTTCAGGTGTTAACTTAAAACATTCTAAAAGACATTTTTTACAGCAGTATAATCAGAACAGACAGAGTCAGGCATTTGTGATATGCAAGTTACAGTCTTCCCATGGAGAAAGGGGGTCAGAAACCGTACCCAGAGCCTTTGGTCAACACTATACTGTTTGCATACCTGCTCAAACATATGAATGAAACTATCAAAATTATCCCCCTCTTTAAATTGCAGAAGAAATTTACTGACCTGTTGTGCTTCTGGGTTCCAGTTACTCCCTTCCCCCATTACCTCCATAACTCTGGTGAAGAGTCAGCATTTCCCTCTCATGCTTCCTCTGATGTTCCATTTCTTTGGCTTCTATCTCCAAATGCCTGGCCTCCAACTCAAGTCTCTTTAGCTCCAGCTAGATTTTTAAGTCCACTGCAGAAAGTTGAGCTGTCCATTCTCCAAGGATATTGTATCTCTACTGCCAGTCTGATTGTCCTTTGCTGAAAGGTTGAGCTGTCCATTCTCTGAAGTTATTGCATCTCCACTGCCAGTCTGATTGTCCTCCTGGATGCTGTTTTCTGATGCAGCTATAACCAAGGCTGCAATCAGGTCTGCCTTAGTCAGGTTTCCGTGCACCAGTCTCCTAGCCTGGCACATCTCCACCAGCAGGCTCCTTGTCAATTTTCCATACTCCTGTGCTGACATGCTGCCTGCTCACCCTGACTAACTATGCTAACAAAAGAAATAAAACAATTGTGATCTGAACTCTGGGTATTCACTACATGGCTGATTTAGAGTACAAAACACCTTCAGAGACCACTGTACCTTTAAGCATCCCTGTTACTAGCACTTTCTCTAATACCTAAAAAGATCATCTCTACTTGACTACAAGTAGACTTTTCTCTATCTGTTAAACCTAGCACTTGCTCCTACAGTACTTATTACCTTGATACGGCACTCTTATAGATAGCACCCCAAAAAGGCAAACCCCCATTTCTCGGTCACTCACGTCCCCCGGAATCTCTTTTAAAGTTTTTTTGTCTAGTCCTTCTAGCATGTCGAGGGATCAGTTGCTAGTGTCCTCTCCTGCTCAGCTGGTGAACCTGGGAATATTGAGGCAATGTTACAATTGCCTCATGTACACAGACAACCCTCTCCTCCTCCCACAAAACACAAATACATGCGAGAGATGCAACTATACGGCCAAACTGGAGGCTGAGCTCTCTCAACATAGGACTGGCAAGACCAGTCAGGAGGAGAAGGTTACCACACACACTATAGACCCAGTCTCACATAGTACCATCACAACCTCAAATCATACACATAAACACACAAAGACATACTCGGCGGCTCTGATCAAAAATCTACCAAAACAGCAGAGGCCACCAAAGCAGACACCCAAACAACCACCACCTCAGAACACAACACCTGCAACACATAGACCTCACAGTCAGAGTGTCAAACAGTCACAGCCCTTAAGGCCAAACACAATGCCAGACACACTAGTCATTGGTGACTCCATAGTCAGACACACTGACTGTCCGCCCACCAGACTGAGTAAGGAGAAGGTAACAGTAAGCTGCCTGTCGGGCGCTAGAATCCGCCACATAACGCAAGCACTCAGGTCTCTCAACAGCAGGTACAATATGACTCAGTCATTGTCCACGCTGGTGTAAATGACCTGAGACGCACCTCCTTGGACTACATGAAAAGAGACATTGAGGAGCTCTCTGATTATGTAGCCCAGGCAGGCATGACCCTGACCTTGAGCAGTATCCTACCTTCACCAAGAATGATGCCACAATACAGAGATAAGATGATCAGCTTTAACAATTGGCTTAAACTCTGGTGTCATTCAAAGGGGATCCAATGTCTGTCTGCCTGGGATGACATGCTGGACAAGCCACGCTGCTTCGCAAGGGACGGCTTGCACCTGTCACCTCTGGGATCCCGGATATTGGCAAAGGCTCTTGCCACCCCCATGGTGCCTTTTTTAGGCAAGGCTCAAATTCTAAACCTACCACCCTAGAACACAAAAAGGAAAAAACTAAGGGTAATGCTGCTCAATGCCAGAAGTCTAAATCTCAAAATGCACGCACTCGAGGCCCTTCTCAGTATGGAGAACATCGATGTCTGTGCAGTGACAGAAACCTGGTTCAAGGCTCCTGAGAGCACCCCAGCACTATCAGGTTTTACCTCTTATCATGCGTTCCGCCCCAAAATCCGGACAATACCAAGAAAGGAGGGGGTATCCATATTCATCAAAGACACCCACACCTCAAGACTGGTGGCAACGCACGATGCATCGGAGACCATCCAGGTGCAATTAACCATAGGCAAGACTGCTCTGCAAATTGTAGCATGTTACAGGCCACCCTCACAAACTCAGGAACCTCACATGGCCTTCCTGAAAACACTAGAGGGGATAAATGTATCACCAAACACCATCATACTAGGTGACTTCAATTACCCTAATATAGACTGGGAACACTACTCAAGCCCAAACACCCTAGCCCAAAAGTTCCTGGAATTCATAAACTCAAATGCCATGGAACAACTAGTCACCATCCCCACAAGAGGAGAAAACATACTTGATCTCATCATCACGAACATGGGAGCACAATGTTCAACACCGGAAGTATACCCCTCACTGGTGAGATCAGATCACAAACTAATCTCGCTGGAGGTCCTAATCCAACCCCCACCTGAAATAAAAAAGACCACAGTAAAGAACTTCTCGAAAGCCGACTTCACACTTCTAAAGACTAGTGTGGTCTCCTTTAAGGCCCCCGAGCCGACGGAAAACAGTACTCAAGCCGCTGAATCACTTACAAATGCCTTCTACCAGCACCTGCAGGACTGCATGGATAAGGCAATCCCAAGCAAAACAAAGACTCTTTGTACCAAAGGCAAGCGTCCACTCTGGTGGACCCCAGCCATAAACAAACTCTACAACAAAAGGAGGAAGCTACTACAAGATAGAGCAAAATCCTTAGAAGGTAAGACACCCTTGATCACTATAAGTAAAAAACTAAGAGCTCTCATAAAATCATCCAAAGCAAATTTTGAGAGAAAAATAGCTAAAGACTCAAAAGACAATCATAAGGCCTTCTTTAGCTATGTTAGAAACCTGGGAGGAAACTCCCAGATATGCTCAGAACTAGTTCAAAATGATGTGAAGATTACTGATCCTACAGACATTGCCAACATACTGGCTGACAGGTTCAGTGCAAACTTCTCCCCCCCCCAAAAGGAGAGATATCTATACCAAGTGATTGCAGCCCCCCAAACATCTCCAACGCCCAAGTGAGAATTGCTCTCTCCAAAGCAAAAAACACAGCATCCATGGGACCTGATGGTGTCCCCGGCTGTGTGCTCCACGAACTCAACGAGGAATTAAACCCACAGCTAGGACAGCTGTTTAATCATAGTCTTACCTCTGGATACGTACCCAGGGAGTGGCGCACTGCAACTGTGGTCCCACTTCACAAAGGCGGTGCCTCCACCGACCCTGGAAATTACCGCCCATTAGCTTGACAAGCCTTATCTGCAAAGCCATGGAGAGGATCATAATGGACCTCATAAATAAAGACATAGGGAATTTGCAGACTTTGGATCCATCCCAGTTTGGCTTTGTCAAAGGCAGATCATGCCTTCTAAACTTGGTTGACTTTTTCAAACAGTCACCAAAGCCATTGATGAGGGAAAGGCAGTCCATACAGCCTACCTCGATCTGGCGAAGGCCTTTGATACAATACCCCACTCGGGTATCATTGAAAAACTCATCAGCTTAAATGTTAACCCATACATCACAAGATGGGTTGCAAACTGGCTGAGTGACAGAACCCACAGGGTCAGAGTTGCTGGCGCCATGTCAGACTCAAAGCCTGTCACAAGTGGTGTACCACAGGGCTCAGTCCTGCGCCCACTCTTGTTTGGCATCTACTTTTCCGAAGTACAAGCAAACACAGGAGGGTTATGGCTGACAAAGTTTGCAGATGACTGCAAACTGGGCGCCATAGTAGAAAACACATCTGACACAGATATCCTTCAGAAGGGTCTCACAGAAACGGATAACTGGTGCCAGAGCCATGGCCTAAAGTTAAATGCCAAAAAATGCATAGTCATACCCTTCAGGAAAAACAAGGTTACCCTTAGCTACCAAATAGGTGGCAATCCACTGAGTACAGAAGAAGTTATCAGGGACCTGGAGACCCAGGTTGATAGTAGTCTGTCATTCGACACCCATGTAGCTAAAGTAGTTAGGAAGACCTTCTACATTGCCCACCTTATCATGAAGGGATTCTCATCTAGATCAAGGGAGGTCATAGTCTCCCTATACTCATCACTCATCAGACCAATGATTGAGTACAATGCCCCATTCGGAATGTATCTGACCCGACACTTGCAGCAGCTGGAGAGGCCACAAAAGTTCCTCACCAAAAGGATAAAGGGTCTCAAACATCTGTCCTATGCTGCCCGACTGAAAGAACTCCAGCTCTATTCAGTCGCACCGCTTGCTCAGAGGTGACCTTTGCCTAACATACAAGGCCATGTCAAACCCAGATTTGATGAATATGCTTCACCTCAAAAATCTAGATCCGTCAGAGCCACAAGGGCGGAGACTTAAACCTCGACACGGCTATTAATAGGACGTGCTGGAGGGATAGATTCATCACCCAAAGACTCCCTATGCTGTGGAATAAAATCCCGGTATATGTGAGGCAGAGCACCTCGCTGGCCTTGTTCAAGAGAAATCTTGACCAATGGATGGGAGATCGCAGATATACCCCAGGGATTACCTCAGTGTCACTGCTCAACAGAGGCACAGCAAAATAATGGGTATAGTTCCCCATACTAAAGGGGTGGCATAAGCCACAAAACTATGGGCTAGGCTTGTAAATGCCCTCGGGCAGATAGCCTAGTATGAACCTATGAACCTATGAACCTATGTACATAAGCTACAGGATTCACTCTACCCACACCACTACAAGCCAATTAGTATGAGAAGTGGATCCCACCACTGCAAACCACAATGTGACATCCATGCCCTGGCCCAGCAATCATGGAACCTCAGTCCTCACCACTAACACCAGGCAGGGCATCTCATATACGAGGAAATGATAACAAATACACACAGTAAAGTACAATTTCCCTTAAGTGCACACAGAGATCACAGTCAGTCTGGGGTTGCTTGTCTCCTTGTTCCCCAGGTCCCCAATAAGACTCCCCACTGGCACAGCTATAGGGTCCAGATCTCAGCCTAGATAGCAGGCTAACCTCCAGTACACTCTCTGTCCCACCAGTGCTTCGTGTCCCTACCCAGGTAGCTGAAACACCACCACACACACTTTGAGATAAGTATTTATACAATTTCACAGAGACTCCTGGGAAAGGCTGACATGGATTCTCCAGCTGTGCCCCTTTACCCAGACTGTACAGTAGTAATTACTGCCACAACCAGCTAATACTTATCAGCTACCCAAACACCCTTAAAAGGGTGTCCAATTATTACTGTGCAATATTATTATCCATTTGGTAAGTGTGACTTATCATTCTAAGGCGTATTAGAGTGGCCTTGTACAATAAACTCTATAAATATTGAATGTACTCTAGAGCTTAACTTAATGGTACACACACCAGCCACAGGTAAAAGGTTTTTAAAATATTTAATAACAAATAATTAAAAACACAATAAATTACTACTACACCACAGTGCTATCCAAGAGTTCAGAGATCACACAGAAACTTAAAACAATACAGTAGGAAAGTTCTGATATAACAGAAAAACACTTAAGTCTAATCTTTATAGTCCTAGCTATTTCTACAAGAAAACATACTTTTAAAGTAACTTACTTCCATAGAGCAAGGCAGTGCTGAGATAGATAGTCAGATCAAAATGCGTACAGTTTCTCCCTGAGCAATAGTTTAAAATCACTAACATTTCTGCTGGGCCCTCCCAGATTACATCATTTTGACACTTAGATTTTCCCAGTATACACATTACATAATTTTGACACTTAGTCTGGAGTTCCCAGGCCAACAGGCTACATTATTTAACTAGCTAACACCTGCTCAGGAAACTACAACAATAAAAGACATTTCACATGTGCACTCTAGCAATTATTCCTTAAGTTAAAATAATAGAAAGAATGTGATAGCCCAGACCAAATGACTCCGAGCTCTACAGATCAAAGAACCTACAAGACATAATTTTAATTTCAAAGAACATTTGGAATGCTTGGCTTAGTTTTCCTTACAGCAGATGGCAATGTTGCTACAATCTTGAAGTTCACATTTTACAGTGTTTTCTTTCATTTAAGAAACAAGCCTGTATTGTACATTTATATTTACAAATGATAGAAGTATGTATCAAATTCTATTTGACTAGGCTGGCAGCCTTCACCCCTTCTCTACCAGTCTTCACAGGATCCCTATCAGATTATTGAAGTTTCAAAACTTCAAAAGTCATATGCTTGGGACCATATGATTGAAGTTTTGAAACTTCTAATGTTTTGAATGGAGATCGCTGTACAGCGCAGAAAGGGAAATATACCCTTTTCTGCAAAGTAGTGCAATCTCAGAGTTGGTATATTTAATTAGCAGGAAGTGCCGGGGCACAGCCATATTAAAACAGATTTTTTTTTATTTTTGTTTTTAATATACAAGTTCTGAAACTAGAAACATATGGTCTCAGCTATATGAATTCCGAAGTTTCAGAACTTCAATAATCTGGCATAAATCCATATATATCATTGTCATCATCATCATCAGCCCCATTTTTCCCATTTTTTCTACATGGGGTCAGGGTATTGTGTTAACTGTCACCAGCTCTCTCAATTAAGTGCCACACTCCTGCCTTCATCAACACTCATGCCTAACTGTTGCAGATTTTCTTTCATGCAATCCATCTACTTCTTTGCTGGACGTCCTTGCTTCCTCTTACCATCTTTTTCCTGTCTGTCCCAAATCTTCCTCACCAGATTGTCTTCTGCTTTTCTGCACGTGTCCAAGCCACAGTAATCTGTTTTCTTTGATCTTTTCTGCGACTGGAGCTACTATGGCTTCTGCTCTTACGTCCTCATTTCTTTGTCTGTCCCACAGCGTGCATCCTACCACTCTTCTCAGGCACTTCCGTTCCATTGCCTCTAGCTTCTTCAACTGTTCTGCCTTTACTGGCCAGGTTTCTGTACCATACAGTAGTACTGGTTGCAATATTGTCTTGTACACCTTACTTCTGAGGTTGTTTGGCATTCATCTGTCATAGACTGCACCTGACACTCTATGTCAGTTGGCTGCACCCCCTCTGATTCTAGCTGTGACCTCTTCATTCAGACTTCCGTTATCCTCAACCACCCCTCCCAGATACTTGAAGCTGCTTACCTGTTCCACTATCTTCTCTTCTATCTCAATTCTCAGCTTCTTCTAATTTCCCCAGTTTGCTGCCATCACCACTGTCTTATCTGTGCTACATTTCATCCCATGTGCTTCAGTTTTGCATTACATTCTCCTATCATTTGCTGAAGTTCTAGCGTCTGCCTGTAATGCCACATTGTCTGCATACAGCAACTTTGTTGATCCTTCCCCTCCGACCTGTTTGCTAATGTAGTCCATCACAAGTACGAACAGCAGTGGGCTCAGAGCTGAACCCTGGTGTACACCCACTCCCACTGGGAACCCCTCTGTGAGGCTGAGCATTGTTTGTACTTGAGTCACTGGGTCCTTGTACATAGTCTGCACTAATTCTACCAATGTTTCTGGGACTTCAAACCACCATAGTACTACCCAGATCAGCTTTCTTGGGACCTTGTCATATGCTTTCTCCAAGTCTAGGAATGCCCAGTTGGACTCTGTCCTCACCTTTAGCTTCTTCTCAAGTCTCACTGCAAACATCAGGTCAATTGTCCTGCATCCTGATCTAAATCCGAACTGCTCATCTCCCATCTTACATTCTACTACTCTGCATATCCATTTATCAATCTCCCTCTCCAGAACTTTCATGCAATGGTATAGGAGTTTGATGCCTCTGTACTGCCCACAGATGTGAATGTCCCCTTTGTTCTCGTACACTGGTATGAGTATGCTTATTCTCCAGTCATCTGGGATATATTTCTCTCCACACTGCTATTAGTACCCTCAGAAGCCATTTCTCCCCTATCTCACCCAACATCTTTATCATATCTGCTGTGCCTTCATCTGAGCCTGCTGCTTTCTCTGATTCATTTTCCTTAGTGCTGTTCTTACTTCTTCTAGGGTGAGCTTCTCTTCTTCTCTGAGTGTAGGTTGCTTCTGGGGCAGTACAGCTTTTGTGGGGTATTTTTCGTTCAGAACCGGCTGAAAATGCTCCTTCCATCTGCCTTTGATTTCCTCTGGGCTGGAGAGCAGGTTGTTGATAGCATCCCTTATGAAGGGCATCTGACTATCTTCTTTATCTTTCTGTCTTTGCCTTGCAACCTGATATCATTTCTTTGTGCCCCTTACTGTGTCACTTTCCAGAAGTTGGTACAGTGCTTCTGATGCCCTATTCTTTGCTATTGCAACTTCTTTCTTAGCTTCTTTGTTAGCCAACCAGTACTCCTTCCTAGCCTGGTCAGTCTTTTCTATCTCCCACTTCTTCCTGCGCTCCTTCTTTCTTTTGATGACTTCTTGGACTTCTGCATTCCACCACAAGCTTTTCTTATGTACCTTATTTCCATACCTGGCTTGGCCATATATCTTTTCTGTAGTCCTTGTGACAATTGGGGAGAGATGGGCAAAGGCTGCCAGCCTAGTCAAACAGAATTTGATACATAATTCTATCAACTGTATAAATAAATGTAAAATACAGGCTTGCATTTTCAAATGTAAGAAAACACTGTGACATGTGGAATTGCATAATATGTGACAACATTGCACTCTACTGGCCCAGTGAAGCATGTTGTATCCTTCCATGTTAGAATTCGGCCCCAGAGCGGCTGGATGAAAATTTCATGCCCATTGTTTTAAGGTTAAAGTTTATGACTAGAATTTAGATGTGGAATGTGCTTTATTGCTTTGGTTTCTGCTGGCATATACATGTGAAACGTCTTCTATTGTTGTAAGTTTCTGTGCAGGGGTTAGATTGCTAAATAATGCAGTTTGTGGCCTGAGAACTCAGACCAGATGTTAAGATGATGCAATATGAATACTGGGAAAACCTAAGTGTCAAAAATTATGTAATTTTGGGAGGGACCCAGCAAACATGTTTGTTAGTAATGTTTAAATTCTATTTCTCACAAGAGACTTGAAGAATTTTGACTTTGGACATCTAACCCAGCACTGCTTATGCTCTTTATGTATGTAAGTAGGATTGTAGCACTGTGATTTCTCTAAGATTAGCTAAAGATTAGAAAGTTAGAGTAAGTATTTTTCTGTGTAATCAGATCTTTCCTACAATATTATTTAAGTTTCTGTGTGATCTCTGAACTCTTAGATATCTCTGTGGCGTAGTAGTTTTGTCTTTTGTTTTAATTGTTTATTATTAAATATTTTTAAAACCTTCTACCTGTGGCTGATTTGTGTAGATTATGCTTTAGAGTACATTATATATTTATATAGAGTTTACTGTCTAAGCCCTTCCAATAAGCCTTAGAGTGAATTGTCACATTACCACTGGATATTAATATTGCACAGTACTAATTAGGCACCCTTTTAAGGGCCTTTTAGTAGCTGATATTGTTAACTGGGTGGTGGCAGCAATTACTACCGTATAGTCTGGGTAAAGAGGCACAATTGGAGAATCTGTGCCAGCCTTTCCCAGGAGTGTTTGCAAAGTTTTATAAATACTTATCTCAAAGTGTGTGTGTGTTGTGTCAGCTACTTGGCAGGGACACAAAGCACTGGTTGGACAGAGAGGGTACTGGAGGTTTTAGCTTGCCCAGTTAGGCTGAGACCTGAACCCTATAGCTGTGCCAGTGGGGAGTCTTATTGGGGTCCTAGTGAGCAAGGGAGCAACCAGCCCCAGATTAACTGTGATCTCTGTGTGCACTTAAGGGAAATTGTACTTTACTGTGTGTGTTAGCTATCCTTTTCTCTTCTAGGAGACGACCTCCCTGGTGTTAGTGGTGAGGATTGAGGCTCCTTGATTGCTGAGCCAGGGCATGGTCATCACAGTCCTAACACATGCTGTTTTAGGCGCTGCCATTCTTGTTCAACTCCACCTATTTTGTCTTCTTTTTGGGGTGCTAGTGCCCTGAATAATTCCTTGAACTGTTGTACTTTCTCTCCAATCAACTTCCAGGTCTTCAGCCTGGTCTCTGTTGACCTTAGAGCCTTCTCTGACCACTGTTTGCAGCAGATTGTGGCAACTAGTGGTTTACGCTGTGGGCTGACTGTTTCACTGGGGATGACTTTGCAATCATGGACTCTACCCCAGTGCCCTTTCTTTACTAGAAGAAAGTCTACCTGAGCTGTATGTTGGCTACTCTTGTATGTGATCTTTTGACTGTCTCTCTTTCTGAACCATGTGTTGGCTACTATCAAGCCATTTGCCAGACAGAAGTCTAGAATGGCTTCTCCTTCTTTATTCCTGTTGCCCCACCCATGTGGACCCAGGCAGTCTTCATATCCTGTTCCGTCTGTCCCAATATGTGCATTCAAGTCACCCATTATCAACACCAATTCATGTTGTCCTGCTTTATCTAGTATATATATCTATATATCTATATATATATATATATATATATATATAGCTATCTATATCTATATCTATCTATATCTATCTATCTATATATATATATATATATATGTGTGTGTGTGTGTGTGTGTGTGTGTGTATATCTATAGAGAGAGAGAGAAATCTCAGAGAAAAAAAAGTGATTTACCTTTCTATACAGCCACAGACACACACGCACACACACACACACACACACACACACACACACACACACATATATATATATATATATATATATATATATATGAAACTACTTGCATAACTTGCAGATGGTGCTGGAATGCAACACACTGCCATGGAGAGCTGCATATGGAAAACAGCTTTCTATACCGAGAACATGACATAGCTATAATACCTAAATACAGAAAATGTAATAAGGGATCTGGGGACCCAAGTAGATAATAATCTCTCCTTTGATAATCATATTGCCAAGGTGGTTAGAAAACCCTTCTATGTGGCCCACCTAATCACAAAAGGGTTCGCATCTAGAACAAAAGAGGTTCTTTTGCCCCTCTACTCATCACTCATCAGACCCATCATAGAGTACAATGCCCCATTTGGGATGTACCTTACAAGACACCTGCAGCAGCTGGAAAAACCACAGAAGTACCTCATCAAGAGGATTACTGGCCTCAAACATATGCCCTATGCAGCCCAACTGAAGAAACACCAGCTGTACTCGGTTGCATACAGCTTACTCAGAGGTGATCTCTGCCTGACATACAAGGCCATGTCCAACCCAGAATTGATGGACATGCTCCAGCTAAAAAAAAAAAAAAAAACAAATTCTCCAATAGCCACACACTCTGGGGATCTAAACCTCACCGCAATGATAAATAGGATGTACTGGAAGGATAGATTCCTGTCCCAGAAACTCCCCATGCTTTGGAACAGGATTCTAATCTACATTAGGCAGAGCCCCTCACTAACACTCTTCAAGAGAAACCTTGACGAGTGGATGGGAAACAGAAAATTTACACTGGGGAACACTGCAGTGGCTCTGCTGAACAGAGGCACAGGGAACTAATGGCTCTGCTGGAACGAGGCACATTGACTAATCTAAGGGGGCGGCAAAAGCCAACACATTCTGGCTAGGCTTATAGATGCCCTCGGTCAGATAGCCTAGTACTTACCTATGAACCTATGAACCTATTTACATCACATACGTATGTGGAAAAATATGCATGA
Source organism: Protopterus annectens (assembly GCF_019279795.1). NCBI lineage: Eukaryota > Metazoa > Chordata > Ceratodontiformes > Protopteridae > Protopterus > Protopterus annectens. The sequence continues at coordinate 1,061,435,122 of NC_056727.1, read as the reverse complement.
GTAACCACACGACGTTCCCACAACAAGCATTACAGTGGAAGTATTGTCATCTAAATTTCAAGATGAAGTCTCAGAAATGTACACAGTTTCATAATACACAGCTTGTGTATTCCATGCAAAAACATTCTTCAACAGTAACACAAGACAGGTGCATTATCACAATGTACATATACAACATATGACTAAAAGGTGACACTTTCCAGGGAATGTGATATATAACAGATAAGTAGTAAACACACCTCGGTCCCCTAAGCAATTATACTATCTCCATATGTAGAGGTAATGATCCCATATATGTGAATGTTTTAGAAGACTATACACATGTACAATGAATTAGTCACTATATATAGCTGTCAAATGTCATACACTAATGGTTTCATTAGCATGCAATGTTTTAGAATCTTAATCTCTGCAAAATGTGTAACATGCTAGGATCTTAGAGCACACTGTACCAGTATTTGCAAACATCCACTGATCCAATTGGACATAGCAAAGTCTACAAATCTTAGAAAGCAAGCTAGTTATGTTGATTTAGATGGATTTAGCCCTAAAATGACCCAGACATGGTATAATTTATGCAGGCCAGGTAGAGGTAGAAGATGGAAAAGGGAAGGGAAAGGAAAGGAAAGGAAAGGAAAGGAAAGGAAAGGAAAGGAAAGGAAAGGAAAGGAAAGGAAAGGAAAGGAAAGGAAAGGAAGGATGATGTTATGCTTGCTCACGTACATTTAAAGAAGGGGTTAAAGACAATATGCTAGAGTGAAGCAGGTGGCACTTGTAGCCCTGAGCCTTTGTCAAGACTGAAAACATGAATGGAAGCTGGACTAGGGGAATGGTCAGATCTTGATGTGGCATTGTCACTTTATGAGGTGCCAAAGACACACCTAAAAAGGACCCCTACCTAGCACTTCACAATTGCCTTTTTAATGATGCCTGCCATAAGGATAAGACTTCCTAGCGCTCTTTCAATCCATCCTATGTGAGTTTGATAACAGCTCCAGGCTTGTTCTCCTGCACCCAGATGATGATCTCTACACAGAGGAGTTAAAGATGTGAGTAGCAAGGAATAACTGTGCTATCAGGTAGAGGAAGAATTGCAGAGACACACTTCCACAAACATCAGCACAAGCCATGTTACAGCCATGGATATACAAGAAGGTAAGCTTGCAGTGGAATATCTATATGATGCTGGACTTACCACGACAGGAAGAGATGAGTGGAGTTACAAATACCTGGCCTTTCCAGGTATGTTCAGAATATCACATGTAGTTAGAGTAACACACAGCATTCTCATGCATGCGTACAAATATAGCTGTCATCTGTTAGTATGCAGTAATAGTCTGAGCAATGTGATCACATGTACAATATTGATGACTGTAAAACAATGTGCTACAACTAGTCAGCAGTAGTTCATGAATGCTACTAATGGGATGGATTGTGAAGTTCAGCTATACACATACATACTACTACTGAAAAGGACCAGCAGCTATTATCCCTTATCACATACTACTAGAATAAGCTTTGTCATGTTGATTAAATATAGTTATATGTACAATTACTTGGGAAGATAGCATTTATAGCTGTAGTTAATGCATTACCCAGTTACACATGAGCACTTACTACATACTTGTAGAAAGGTTCATATAGGTTCATAGGTGTGTACTAGCCTAATGGCCCTGGAGCCTTTACAAGCCTAGCCCATAGGATTACCCTGGCATTGGGCCACCCGACCATAGTTCCCAGTGCCTCTGTTGAGTAGAGCCAGTGGAGTGTTCCCTGGGGTGAATTTTCTATTTCCAATCCACTCATCAAGATTTCTCTTGAAGAGGGCCAGTGAGATGCTCTGCTTGACATGTATGGAACGTCTGTTCCATAGCATGAGCAGTCTCAGTGTTATGAACTTGTCTTTCCAGCATGTTCTGTTGATTGTGGTAATGAGGCTGAGGTCTCTGGAGAGTGTGGTGTGGAGGGATTCGGATTTCTTCAGATGTAGCATTTCTAATGGAGCTGGGTCAGACATGGCTTTCTAAGTCAAGCAGAGTTCGCCTCTAAGTAGGCGATATGAGACAGAGAATAGTTGGAGTTTTTTTAGTCTGTCCATATGTAGGTAAATGTTTAAGGCCTAAGATCCTCTTTGTGAGGTACTTTTGTAGCCTCTCCAGTTGATGCAGGTGTTTAGTGAGGTACATGCCAAATGGGGCATTGTACTCGATGATTGGCCTAATGAGGGAAGAGTAGAGGGAGACAATGACTGCTTTCTTCCTGGATGCAAAAAATGAGATGTGCCACATAGAATTACTTTCTTCACATGGCAATGTGGTGGTCAAAAGAGAGGTTGTTGTCAACCTGTGTTCCCAGATTTTTTATAATGCCTTCTGTGTTCAGTAGACTACCATTGATGTGGAAATTCATAGGAGCTGGGTTTTTCCCAAAGGGGATGACGACACATTTTTTGGCATTGTGCTTAAGGCCATGCTTCTGACACCAGTCATTGGTCTCAGTGAGGCCTTTCTGTAGGATGTCAACATCACTTGGGGAGTTAGTAATAGCTCCCAACTTGCAATCATCTGCGAACTTTGTCAGCCAGAGTCCCTTTGTGTTGGCCTGAAATTCAGAGAAGTAAGGAATAACTGTGCTATCAGGTAGAGGAAGAATTGCAGAGACACACTTCCACAAACATCAGCACAAGCCATGTTACAGCCATGGATATACAAGAAGGTAAGCTTGCAGCGGAATATCTATATGATGCTGGACTTACCACGACAGGAAGAGATGAGTGGAGTTACAAATACCTGGCCTTTCCAGGTATGTTCAGAATATCACATGTAGTTAGAGTAACACACAGCATTCTCATGCATGCGTACAAATATAGCTGTCATCTGTTAGTATGCAGTAATAGTCTGAGCAATGTGATCACATGTACAATATTGATGACTGTAAAACAATGTGCTACAACTAGTCAGCAGTAGTTCATGAATGCTACTAATGGGATGGATTGTGAAGTTCAGCTATACACATACATACTACTACTGAAAAGGACCAGCAGCTATTATCCCTTATCACATACTACTAGAATAAGCTTTGTCATGTTGATTAAATATAGTTATATGTACAATTACTTGGGAAGATAGCATTTATAGCTGTAGTTAATGCATTACCCAGTTACACATGAGCACTTACTACATACTTGTAGAAAGGTTCATATAGGTTCATAGGTGTGTACTAGCCTAATGGCCCTGGAGCCTTTACAAGCCTAGCCCATAGGATTACCCTGGCATTGGGCCACCCGACCATAGTTCCCAATGCCTCTGTTGAGTAGAGCCAGTGGAGTGTTCCCTGGGGTGAATTTTCTATTTCCAATCCACTCATCAAGATTTCTCTTGAAGAGGGCCAGTGAGATGCTCTGCTTGACATGTATGGAACGTCTGTTCCATAGCATGAGCAGTCTCAGTGTTATGAACTTGTCCCTCCAGCATGTTCTGTTGATTGTGGTAATGAGGCTGAGGTCTCTGGAGAGTGTGGTGTGGAGGGATTCGGATTTCTTCAGATGTAGCATTTCTAATGGAGCTGGGTCAGACATGGCTTTGTAAGTCAAGCAGAGTTCGCCTCTAAGTAGGCGATATGAGACAGAGAATAGTTGGAGTTTTTTTAGTCTGTCCATATGTAGGTAAATGTTTAAGGCTTAAGATCCTCTTTGTGAGGTACTTTTGTAGCCTCTCCAGTTGATGCAGGTGTTTAGTGAGGTACATGCCAAATGGGGCATTGTACTCGATGATTGGCCTAATGAGGGAAGAGTAGAGGGAGACAATGACTGCTTTCTTCCTGGATGCAAAAAATGAGATGTGCCACATAGAATGACTTTCTTCACATGGCAATGTGGTGGTCAAAAGAGAGGTTGTTGTCAACCTGTGTTCCCAGATTTTTTATAATGCCTTCTGTGTTCAGTAGACTACCATTGATGTGGAAATTCATAGGAGCTGGGTTTTTCCCAAAGGGGATGACGACACATTTTTTGGCATTGTGCTTAAGGCCATGCTTCTGACACCAGTCATTGGTCTCAGTGAGGCCTTTCTGTAGGATGTCAGCATCACTTGGGGAGTTAGTAATAGCTCCCAACTTGCAATCATCTGCGAACTTTGTCAGCCAGAGTCCCTTTGTATTGGCCTGAAATTCAGAGAAGTAGATATCAAACAGGAGAGGACCCAGGACCAAACTCTGTGGGACTCTACTCATGACTGATCGGCAGTCTGACTTGGAGTTAGCTACTTTCACACTGTGAGTTCTACCTGTGAGCCAGTTTGCAACCCACCTAGTGATATACGGGTTGATGCCTAGAGTAGTGAGTTTTTCTATGATACCTGAGTGGGGAATGGTATCAAAGGCCTTGGCCAGATTAAGGTAGGCTGTATGAACAACCTTGCCTTCATCCACAGCTCTGGTGACTGATTCAAAGAAGTTGACCAAATTGAGCAGGCATAATCTACCCTTCACAAAACCAAACTGTGTGGGACCTAGAGTTTGGAGATTCCCTATATCCTTGTTTATTAGATCCATGGTGATGCGTTCCATAGCTTTGCATATCAGACTTGTCAGGCTAAAGGAGCGATAGTTCCCAGGGACTGTAGTCGCTCATCCTTTGTGGAGAGGGATGACTGTAGCAGTGTGCTATTTGGTAGGGACAAAGCCTGAGGTGAGGCTGTGATTGAACAGGGTACACAGGTGAGGTGCCAGTTCACTCGGTAGTTCATGTAGAACACAGCCAGGGATATTGTCAGGTCCCATAGAAGCTGTATTCTTGGCCTTGGACAGTGCTGTTTTAACCTGTTCAGCAGTAATACTGGGTGCCTGGCAATCTACTGGTATTGTGACTTGTCCCTTGGGGGGGGGAGAGGTAAAGTTGGCACTGAATCTGTTGGCCAGCATATTGGCAATATCTGTTGGCTTGGTGTAGGAGGTACCATTATGCTGTAGCTCAGAGAAAATCTGGGTATTGCCATGGAGATTCTTTACATAACTATAGAAAGTCTTGTGGTTGTCTTTAATATCTGCTGCAATTCTGTTTTCATAGCTAGCTTTATCTCAACTTTTTGTTGAGGCTGATAAGGGAATTTTTCCAGTCTTGGGACTTCACCTTATTTTGCATCAGTTTCCTCCTTCAGTTGTAGAGTTTGTATATGGCAGGGGACCACCAGATTAGCTTCCTTTTTTTGGAGGAGAGCATCTTTGTTCTATTGGGTATGGCAAGATCCATGCATTTGTGTACGTGCATGTACAGTGCACTGGTGTATGATTCAGTGGTCATGCAACTGATCTCCATTTGCATGGATGCAGTGAAGTTAGCCACCTCTGTTTTCAGGGGCCCAAAGTTAGCCTTGGAGAAGTTTTTCATGGTGGTTACGTTTGCAGGGTGGTGTGGGGTGGGAAGGATGTGGATTTCCAAGGTGATTAGTTTGTGGTTGGATCTAACCAGGGAGGAGTTGACTACTGGTGTAGAGGAACGGTCACCCATGTTAGTAATGACCAGGTCAAGGATGTTGCTACCTCTAGTGGGGGTAAGAACGAGCTGGTCCAGGGCATTGAAATTAACTCATTAACCCCGAGTACCTTCTCATGGCGCCTATGTTCCTAACACCGAGTGCACCGTGACAAGATACTAATTGGAAGCTGTTACCCCCAAGTGCCTTGCACAAGCGTGAGAAACTGCATTCCAGATTTGTAGGTGACCTTAATGTAAAACATGCTGAAATTGTAACTGAATGTGTGAATTACTTTATATAGTTACAAATCAGCATGTTTCAACATTAAGTTCACATTAAACTTATTTTAGAAAATCTGCTTTAAAAGTTCTTTAACAGCAAGTGATGGCAGCCATTCGGATTCTTACAATCCAAGCCACCACTTGCGTCACACATCCACCCCCAACATTTAGTGTAGTACAAAATTATTTTGCGTCTTCTGTGTAGAAGTCAGTCAGGAATTCTTTTCTTTGATAGATAGGCTGATAACATATTTAGTCTGGTGCCGTAGTTTATGTCTGATTATTTTGCGTCTTGCCTTTTACCTTTACTTTTGGTAGCAGTTTTTGTTTATATGTAGAAATTGGTGAGTATTTCAATTGTGTGAGATGAGCCGATTACATCTTTAGTCTGGTGCAGTAATTACTTCCTGGCTGGATTGTGGGGCTTCTCATTTTCTTAGTGATAAAGTTTCGCTGGGTGATCTTTTGTTTCTTTGAATAGTTTGCTTTATATTTTTGTAGTATGTCCAAACAGCATCAGCTGTATATAGGAGATGATCTTGCAAGCAAGAAGCGCATGTCGGATGGGTGAGGTTTTTTTTTTTTTTTGCCTTTTAAACTGTATTGGTTTGCTGAGCTATTTGTATGTCACTGTTCTTTATCTTTGAAGGCCACGAGTTTTGCCTGTGCGCTTTTTAATAATTGGAATTGGTATTGGCGTGTTTTAAATGACAACAGTTAAAAGTATTTTGCAATTCACAACTCATGTTGGTGCTTGGTTGTAGTTAAGATCTTTGGTGACATAGGCGGTGTACATGTGTCTCTCAATGGGCATCTATCGGCATCTGCTCAGAGCGATCCTTGATACTAGTGGGTGCAGAGTTCTGCAGCCTACATTTTCCATGTTTGTTTTTTTTTTTATCTGTGGATAGTAGTAGTTTTACACAGAACAGAGCATGGGGCATATGGTTGTATGCTGTGCATGTTTGCCTTTTCTTGAAGTTAGCTTATATGTGCCCATTTGGAGCAGCAGAGTAATAAGCATAATGAAAGAACAAAAATATTTGTTGCATACGATTGTCAAGCTTTTGTGAAGATAACTGCACATCTGTGTGTACTTGAAGAGCCTTTTTGAAAATATGTCTGTTTACACATTGTTGGTAGAGGAGGACTTTCAATTTCTTGAAATTGACTTGCATGTTAAACTGGATTACATTTCTCTCTGTATATTATCTACTAGTCCTACTAATATATAAACATATAAATATACATAATATGTTTTTCTTTGTCGTGTATTTTTTCATTTGTATTTTTACTTGTGGAGCTTCTCTCCCTGGACATCTGCTGAAAATGGGTTCCTGACCCAATCAGACTTTCCAGGTCAACAAATGTCAAATAAATAAATGCACACATAAGCCAAATATCATTCATTTATAATGTCCCCCTACAAATCTTGGCTCAGCCAACAAAATCCTAATAAAAATCCTCAACAACAAACTCCTGTGGGAATGCAGTACTCAGAAACTCACTTGACCATACATAACCAAACTCGTAAACAGTACTTCCCTTAGGAGTTCCACAATTTCAAGATATTCCAGCCCTTCTAATATTATAAAAGACTAGTCACAACTAAGCTTGACAAATGCCTGCCAAAGGAATACATCAGTCAATTAAGTCATTTTGACCTGTGCATATATTATCCTGTAGTTACTTGTAAACTACAAGAGTGAGCTTTTCTCTGAAAACATTGTATATACTTCAGTTTTATTTGTTCGGTTCTTTTTACTACTGTGCATCTTCTGAAATGTATTTTTTTATTATTTAATGTACCCTTGTCTAATGTGCTATGTTATACTACATTTCCATGCACTACTTACTGTAATATATTTCTTTGTAATCTGTTATTTTACAGTTTTTCTCTCTGGGATCACCCACAAACCCAGTGGACAACCATGTAACAATAAATAAATAAATGTTTTATCTAATGGATGGATGGATGGATGGATAAACAAATCCCAGCATGAGATACCCAGGAGAAAATGTTGGGTCTGTATCATATAATCGAATGTTTAATAGTTTGAATCACTAAAGGTCGAACTTCAATGATCAAACTATTAAAAAATCGAACAAAAAAACAAACATACTTACAGGAAAAAATGGTTGTATGCAGGGGAGACAAGCCCCCCTGCACCCCCACACCCCCCCGCTACTTAAATATACCAACTCTGAGATCGCACTCCATTGAAGTAAAGGGAAATCTCCACTTACGGAGTTTTCCGTTTACTCACCTGTTCCACCTTCGAATTTTTAATTGTTCGATCATTAAAGTTTGATCTTTAGTAATTTGAACAATTAAGAATTCGACTAAATGATAGGAACCCGAAAATGTTAAACTCCCTCAATACATTTCAATTCATGAGGGTAGTTTTGTCTTAAAACTGCAGGAGATCACCCCTTATTATTGAGTACAGCTACCAGCTAGTTAATTTCTGTTTTGAGAATGAGAGATTGTTTTTTTTTTTTTTTTTTTTCTCCCAAGATGTTAGTGTAATTCCTCTCTACATTATGCCTTAAACACTTTAGCAAGCAGTATTGCAACTTATGAGCTAATGCAACTCAGGAACTCCCTCCCCCCACTAAATAAGGAGCCGACCCTTTATATTTGGGGTAAAGCTACTCCCAACTTACTGACATTATGGCACACAACAATGCCCGCTTAGACCATTAATTGCCATTTCAGAATTTTAAAGCACTGTCACCCCTTGGGTAAAGCCCCATGCACTGACAAGATTTATAGGACTGATTTAGAATAAAATTATTTTTGTTAACAGTGTACTATACATAGTCTAGCACATTGTAAATAATTGTATAATAGTTAAATGTTCAGCCTACAGCTATTTTGATCAAAGATACATTCCTATACTGTTATAATTGCTGTGGATGATTATAGTGTGTATTACCACTTTTGCAATAAAAACACACCACTCTCATTTAGCATAGCTTCCAAATAGCTTGGCTACAAAAGAGAAGTGGTATAGCTGATGTGGAAGGATAGGGAGGGGGGATTCAAACCACACAGAAATTCAGTACATTTGCAGTCAACCAGCTCAGGAGTTGTGGCATTTTTAGTATTTGGTTTCAATCCTTAGCTAACCTGTAGGTGCACATGAGTCTAAGCTATGTGCAAATCAAAGTTTAGCTTATTTTCACTGCATAAAAAGTTGAGCATATTTTTAGATGGAAGGGGGTATAAAGATGCTGACCCTTGCATCAATTTGTCACGTAGCATGCATTTTTACTATACCTCACCTTGTTTCTACCTCAGTGTTATGAATACAGCCTCGTCAATTATCCCATCACATCTATCATTTTAATTAAAATACATTCTTGCAGAAAAACAAAGCAAGATCATGCTGGACTCTGAACAAATCTGCAGAACATTAAAAAAACACATTACAGGGAGAACAGTTAGTGGAATTAATGGGAATACTGTTGATCATACATTACTTTTTGGATAAGTGGAATCATTTTCAGATTCCTCTGTTTGGTCATTAGAAATACATACCAATACAATAACAACATATGCAGGGTGCAAGTTGAAGAGATTGTAACATTGCAGCATATAACATGTCAGCCTCATTTGGGGATTCAGTGATTGCTCCAAGCTTACAGTTATTGGCTAATTTGGTGAGCCTGAGAACCCCAACATTGGCCTTCACTTCAGAAAAGTATATACCAAACAGGTGACGTCCCAACACTGAGCTGTGTGGGGCATAGCTAGTAAAAGGAACCTTAATGCAGGTGGATTCACCTATCCAGACAGCATGTGTCCTGTCAGTGAGCCAGTTTGTTATCCATCTGATGTTATTCATGCCTAACTCACTATATTTGTCTGATCCCTGAGTGGAAGATTGCATCAAAAGCTTTTGCCAGATGTGTATAAGTAGTATGTACTGTTTTACCCTCAGCCATCTTATATCCAAATACTATCTTCAAGAACATTGGTGGTAAATAACAGTCTGTAGAAATGTTGGAATGCTGGATAACAAGAACATTGCTGATAAATATATCCAGGGTTCTGCACATATATTTTGGTTCTATTGAATAATATCAACTGAAAGTCTTCTCTACTGAGGAATGCTGGGAATGTTACGGAAGGGTAGTTTGGGGAAATATTTTATTCAGGTGCTTGTGCATACATCAACATTTTATTGAAGGGGTCACTTGGGTGAATACTTCAACGTTCTACTGAAAGGGTCAGTTGGGTGACTCTTTAATTGTGGTGCATGTGCATTTGCAAATGAAATGCAGATACCAGGTCACTTCTGTGGTTGAATTCTCTACTTTGATAGGATTTGTGACACTATGCTACCAAAAATGTATGTGAAGAGTTGCTTGGGGAAAACATTTCATTTAGGTGCATGTATCAGGGGAGTGCTTGTGCATACATGGTCCGACTGCTGAAGTGACCGCTGGGCAAAATAATTTATTGTGTCATTTTGGTGCTTGTGCATACACAATGCAAACAACTGGATGGGTTACTGGGGAAACATAGAAATTAAGTCGGAAATTACATGTGATTACATTTACTTAGAATACAGCACAGAAATGTATAGTGTAATATGCCAGCATATAAGACATCAAATACACCATTGACTAATTAATAGTATAATGTAAAATAAGCAGACAAGAAGTAACTTCTGCTTGTATTATTCTATTTGTGATTACTAGTTTCAAGAGTGAGATAGGTTCATAGGTTCATAGGTTCATACTAGGCTATCTGCCCAAGGGCATTTATAAGCCTAGCCCATAGTTATGTGGCTTTCACCACCCCTTTAGTTTGAATAAAAACTATGCCTATCATTTTGCTGTGCCTCTGTCAAGCAGTGACACTGAAGTAATCCCTGGGGTATATCTGCAATCTCCCATCCATTGGTCAAGATTCCTCTTGAACAAGGCCAGAGAGGTGCTCTGCCTCACATGTACCGGGATTTTGTTCCACAGCATAGGGAGTCTCTGGGTGATGAATCTGTCCCTCCAGCACGTTCTATTTATAACCGTGTCAAGGTTTAAGTCTCCCGCCCTTGTGGTTCTGAGGGATCTAGATTTTTTGAGGTGAAGCATATTCATCAAATCTGGGTTTGACATGGCCTTATATGTCAGATAAAGGTTATCAATTGCTGACTACTGCCAGCATGGAGCTACCATATTTTTATGCATTTTTCCTGGCTTTGTCAGTCATGTGTGGAATTTAGGTGGGAGGAAAGGGTCAGTAATATGTAAGTGTTATACTGTTTTACTGAATTACTCAGGTGTTCTCCATGCTGATAATGAGTCTGTGTTACACAACAGCTGCACAAGGTAATATAATGAATGCCTAGTCAACAGGTTATGTGAAGCAATTATCACCTTTGTCTGAGCATGCATAACTTTTCAGTACTGATAGGAAGGTCATTATCACATTAGCAATACGTGCAGTTACAATATAGCAGTGAGTCATTATCGCTTTTCTGGTAAAAGTCTCAGCTGCTGTAACTGTTATTCACATAAGTAGAAGTCATTATCACATTGATGAATCACAAGTCAGATTGTGTTTTTTCGCTACTTGTAGTCCTTGCAAGCCATCCCCTCATTCTTCATCATCTAGTTATCCCCCAAACCCCCTGATGTTTTTTCCTGTATGTATGTGTGTGTGTGTATATATATATATATATATATATATATATATATATATATATATATATATATATATATATATATATATATATATATATATATATATATATATTTATATATATATATATATATATATATATATATATATATATATATATATATATATATATATATATATATATATATATATATATATATATATATATATATATATATATATATTTATATATATATATATATATATATATATATATATATATATATATATATATATATATATATATCTGTGCATATATGTGTATATCAGTATGGGACACTTCAGACGCCCACGACCTGAAGCCCCGTGCCTGTCCTTGGCACATTAGTGGAGTGGTGGTCCTTACCCTGCTTTTTCTGTTTACATGTGCCCTTTTTGTGTTCCCTTGTCAGTCATTGTGTGTAATGTGTTTTCACGGGTGGTAGGTATGTACCTCTGCAGTGTCATCACCACTTATGTACCTTATGAAAAGAATAATGCCCCTATGGATAGGAGTGAATATTTGGATGGTCTAACCAGGCCATGCATTATGATATACATATATATGTACTCTTCCAATAGATCTGTTAAACATCAGTAGTAATCTGTTTATATTTTATTTCCTGTGCAGGTTTGTCCACCTTCTGACATGGGCTCCACCTTCTGATGTGGGTATGTGGCCATTCATACATTCACTGGGCTGCCAGCCATGCCTCCATAACTGAAATCCAGTACAACTTGCACTTCCCCACATCCAGTGTGACGGTGTACTGGATTTCAAGAAGAGGTATGCATTGGAGCGGACTCCTGCAGTTGTTGGCAGAGACGTGTTCCATCCACCCTGAGCCTGACATCCTTGTGCTGCCCATTGGAGGGAATGATGTCATCAGTCAACCACTCAGAAGGCTGCAGTTTCAATCGGAGCAATTTATGAACACCGGCAGTTGTGATGGCCATGTTGTCATTTTGTATGGTCTGACATAATTCCTCGACAGATATGGAAAACAGCAGTCAACGGGCAGCGCACAAGGCCAGACGTTTACAGAATAGGTTCGTGCATGGCTTGATGCACAGGGTTGGTGGATCTACAATCTGTCATGACAGCATCACCGCAGAAGATATTCACCTGTTCAGAAGGGATGGCGTTCACCTAACTGAGGAGGGCATTGCGTTGTCTTGACTGACCTCCACAATGGCGTGAGGAGAGCTATGCAGGATTGCTAACATGCAGCTTGTGAGAAGAATGGAAAACACCCATGACCAAGTCGGACTAGTACAGTAAGTAAAACACTATTATGAAATGTGTTGCGTAAAATATACTTCTCTGAGTTTGACAAATAACTGTGGTAAGGAGCTGGTGAGGATGCTGAGAAAGAACAACTGTTTCAGGAGAGGGCTACTACATATGATCTAATATGTCAGTGACTATCCTGCAATATTTCTTTTTTTAGTCTGCTTTTATGAGGCATGTGCAGAGTATGACAGGAAGGGCTTACTAATACAGAAATTGATCCCTTAGGTCCATTGCTGAATGGACACATGTAAAGAGAAAAGGCATAGGTAAGGTAGACTGCGACACTGAAGGAGATCATGAGACTGCAGTGTTATTGGCTGTCTGAGTGGGTAGCCAGTGCAGCTATCGGACAGATGAGATGGCCTTGCCTGCCACTGAAGTCCCATGCCTGTCCTGGGTTTATTAGTGGAGTGGCGGTCCTTACCTTGCTTTTTCTCTTTACATGTACCCATTCAACAGTATGTTGGCTACACCAGATATGTGTATATTTACAATCATATGAGTCTACATGGTAAAACAACTGGTTCTGAATGCTGTACATGTACATATATCAGTTTTGTTAAGACTTAGGTTATGGAAATTATGATTTTTTTTCATATTTTGGTAAATAACTTTGCAAGGGAGCATGTCACTGTGCCAAGCAATACCTCATTTTGAAGACAGTATTGCTGGTTCCAACATGGTAAAAGAAATGCCTATATGTTTGACATGTGCAGATATCAAAGTTTGTTTCAGACTTAGGTTATGGAAATTATGATTTTTTTTTCATATTATGGTAAATAACTTTGCAAGGGAGCATCTGAATGTGCCAAGTAATACCTCATTTTGAAAACAGTATTGCTGGTTCCAACATGGTAAAAGAATTGTGCTTGTATGTTGGACATGTGCAGATATCAAAGTTTGTTTCGGACTTAGGTTATGGAAATTATGATTTTTTAAAATATTTTGGTAAATAACTTTGCAAGGGAGCATCAGAATGTGCTAAGTAATACCTCATTTTGAAAACAGTATTGATAGTTCTAACATGGTAAAATAATGGTGCCTGTATGTTGTACTCATATGCAGATATCAGTTTATTTCAGATTTAGGTTATGGAAATTATGATTTTTTTTCATATTTTGGTAAATACCTTTGCAAGGGAGCATCTGAATGTGCCAAGTAATACCTCATTTTAAAGACAGTATTGCTAGTTCCAACATGATAAGAGAATTGTGCCTGGATATTGGACACATGTGCGGATATCAAAGTTTGTTTTGGACTTAGGTTATGGAAATTATGATTTTTTTCATATTTTGGTAAATAACTTTGCAAGGGAGCATGTCAGTGTGCCAAGTAATACCTCATTTTGAAGACAGTGTTACTCCTTACAACATGGTAAAAGAACTGTGTCTGTGCACTGTACACATGTACAGATATCACAGTTTGTTTAGTCTTGTACGAATATGAAAATTATACATTTACAATACTTCTCATTATTATGCCCATATCTTTGCAAGGGAGCATGGTAATCAACCAAATGATGCATCATTTTGAAGCTGACATTCAGATGCACAACTTCTACACTGATATGTAGGCTCTGTCTGTTACAGGTGATGAGATATTATGCTTTGTTTATTTATCAATTATGAGAAATAATATACTAATCATATTTCTGTGAATATCTCATGAAAGGAGTGTCACACAGTTATGGTTAAAGTATCATTTTAAAGCTGACATTCATACTTACACATTAAATTCAAATTGTATAGATTTGTCTGGTACATTGACCAAGATATTGTGCTTTGCTTTTCCAAAAAGGTAAAAAATATGCACAATATTGACATTCCTTGCCAGATATTTAATAATGACTTTGATATGCACTATCACCATTTACACTGTTGGAAAGACCAGTGTCTGCTAAACAACTTTTGTGTTTACATTTTCAGTCTAGCTCTTCTAGTTAAAGAGTTATGAACATTTGTTTTCTGTATGGTATTACAAATGGATTTTCTGAAAATGAGCTGTTGTTCCTATGGTGGAATTAAGCAGGCAGCTTTTTCTGTGCTGCTCCAGAGTGAATGAGTTAATGAATTCCAGGAAACATACATGAGTTGCTTTCCCAGTTAATGGAAGGGTAGTTGAAGTCACCCGGTATGAGAGTGCTAGGTTGGACCTTAATATTCTCCAGGGTGCTTATGAACGTGGAGTGTGAGTCTTGGGACTTGATTGGGGACCTATAGCAGGCTACGACCTGAATTGCTGTCTTAACCAGTGTTAGCTGAGCCTGAAGTATCTCAGATGCATTATGTTGTGCTACCAGTCTGGAGGTGTGCCCATCATTTATGAATATGGAAACACTACCGCCTTTGGAGCTTCGGTCCAAGTTCTGGGGCCAAAAGGTGTGGAATGAGTTATAGCCTGGTAGTGCAAGGGTGATTTCTGCTGCCTTGAACCAGGTCTCTGTTACAGCACAAATGTCGATGTTCTCTATTTTAAGGAGTGCTTTGAGCGAGTGCATTTTGAGATTTAGACTTCTAGCGTTGAGCAGTATGACCTTCAGATTGCATTTGTTTATAGTTGTTATGGTGGTAATTTGGTCTTTGGAACACTGCCTAAAAAGGTACTATAGGGGTGGCAAGAGCCTTGGCCAGTATCAAGAAGCCCAGAGGTGACAGATGCGGGCCATCTTTGGCAAAGCATCGAGGTCTGTCAATGATGTCATCCCAGGCAGACAGATACTGGATCCCCTTAGAATGATGCCAGAAACTTAGCCAATTGTTGAAATCAATCATTTTATGCTTGTACTGTGGTATCATTTTGGGTGATGGTAGAAGGCTGCTTATGACTAGGGTCAACCTGCCTGGGCTATGTAATCAGAGAACTCTTCCATGTCTCTTTTCATGTAGTCCAGGGAGGTACGTCTCAGGTCATTTACACCCACATGTACAATGACAGAGTCATAATTGTGCCTGTTGTTGAGGGAGCTGAGTGCATGCGTTATGTGGTGGATCCTAGCACCTGACAGGCAGCTGACTGTTACTTTCTCCTTATTCAACCTAGTAAGTGGGACATCAGTGTGCCTTACTATCGAGGCACCTATGACTAGTGTGTTGGGCGTGCTGTTTTGCCTTAGGGGCACACTGTTTAGGAGAGTTATGTGTCTCATGATAAGTGTTGTGTTGTGGTGGTCAAGTGCGTTTCTGCCTTGGAGATCTCTGCTGTTTGGGTAGCTTTTTACTGACATACTTAATGTACTGACAACATGCATTTATAGGCAATATAAAACATCTTCAACATGAATTAGTTATGTAGACATGAGACAATACAGCAATGACGTGCAATAAATATTATAACATTATAGCATTATAATATGTTATAGGTAGTACCCACACACACACACACACACACACACACACACACACAAACACAGACATTTGATGTGACAAGATATTTATATGGAGTATGAACTTAAGCTGGTAAATGTTTCGAAGAAATTAAAATCATATGACAGAGTTTTGTTAGGGGCTGGCATAATGCTTAAAGTGTTCATTTGGCAAACACAAGGTGTAAGGATTGATTCTCACCTTTGGTCACTGTCTTGTTATTGGTTAGGTGTGCAGTAGTTTCTAGACTGACTGCTTAATATTTACCTTTGAACCTAATGGAGGAGCAGATTTCTTAGAGCTAGATATCAAAGCAACATTGTGCTGTCACACTGCTGTAGTACTTTATTTATTGTAGAAGAATTACAGTTCTCATTCTGTATTACTGGAGTCCTTTTCTTTCTTTATAAACCGAGTTGTTTTGTCAAGCAGTTCAAAGTAATGATGCTGCACTCCTTGCATCCACTTGGACCTCTTGTAAATGAGTAAAGTGGTTCAGCTATAGTGTGAATACTAATTGTGGATGCTTGACAGATACATATACTATCTATAATCTATTAATATAATTGCATCTTAATGTGTATTTAATGTATATTGAGACCACACACTGCACAAGCACACATCATGACCACTACAATTGAAATGAATATGGGCAAAGTCAAAATAGAGCTATAAGACTGAAAAAAACTGTATTATTGATTGTTATTCTAAGAATCTCCATGTATGACATGGTGCCTAGAATACTCAAGTTTTATGCAGCCTCAGTTGGTAAAGCAAGTTTTGACAACAAGCTTTATAGGAGGGTGATCATAGGATCATAGGAGATTACTAGGCTAATCACCCTGGAGCCCTTACAAGCCTAGCCCAGAGTTTATCACCAAAAAAGAAACCTCAGTCAGCACTTGTAATCCCCTGTCAATGAGGGACAAAGGTGGAACCCCTGGAACAAATTTGTGGTTTCCCATCCACTCATTAAGGTTCCTCTTGAAGAGGGTCAGTGAGGCACTCTGTTTGACATTTATGGGAAGTCTATTCCAGAAACAGGGCAGCCTCTGAGAGACAAACCTGTCTCTTCAGCAGGTTTTGTTGATGTTGCATATTAGATTTAGGCTTTTTGAGTGGGTAATGCGTTAGGAATTAGACTTATGGATATGGAGCATCTCTAGTAGGGCAGGGTCTGATATTGCCTTATGGGTGAGACACAAATCACCTCTGAGCAATCTGTACGAAACAATGATATTGATTTGAGCCTGTCCACATAGGACAGGTGCTGGAGGCCATGGATTCTCTTTGTGAGGTATTTCTGTTGCCTTTCCAGTTGATGCAGGTGTTTGGAGAGGTACATACCAAACAGGGCGTTATACTCAATTATAGGCCTAATATGAGGGGAGTACAGGGAGGTAACAACCTCCTTTTTTTCTGGATGCAATCCCTTTACGTATGAGATGAACCAAGTAAAAGGATGTTCTGACTACTGCCACTACATGATGGTCGAATGTGAGATTGTTGTCAACCTGAATTCCCAGGTCTCTCACCACAGATTGTGTGCTAAGGGGGTTCTGTTGATGTGATAATCAGTAGGGGCCATGTTTTGCCATATGGTATGATAATACATTCTTTTGTATTTAACTTAAGGCCATGACTTTGGCACCAGTCATTTGTTGCTGTGAGACCCTCTTGCAGTATGTTAACATCATTTGGGGAGTCAATTACAGCACCCAACTTTAGAGCCATCAACAAATTTAGTCAGCCACATGCCCTTTGTCTTGGTCTGGACCTCTGAGAAGTTGATGCCAAACAGTAGGGGTCCAAGGACAGATCCCTGGGGAACACCACTAATGACAGGTCTGCTGTCAGAGGTGATGGTGCCTATTTTGACCTTGTGGGTCCTATTGGTGAACCAGCTGGCCACCCACCTGATGAGATAAGGGTTTACGCCAAGTTGAGTTAGCTTTTTGATGATGCCTGAGTAGAGGATCTTGTCAAAGGCCTTGGCCAAGTCAAGGTAAGCTTTCTCTCATCCAGGGCCTTGTTGACAGTCTCAAAGAGGTCAACCAGGTTCAACAGGCAAGATCTTCCCCTGACGAATCCGAATTGGGTGGGGTCAAGTGTTTGGAAATTGCCTATGTTCTTGTTTATGATAGCCATAATAATATGCTCCATGGCTTTACAGATCAGACTTGTCAAGCTAATGGGTTGATAGTTTCCTGGGTAAGTAGTTGCACCACCTTTGTGCAAGGGGATGGCAATGGCAGTCCTCTACTCTGCTAGAATGAAACCTGTAATTAGGCTGTGGTTGAAAAGGGTGCTCAATGGTAAAACTAGTTCTTGCTGTAGATGGTGCAGAATACAGCCTGGGATACTATTAGGTCCCATAGAAGCTGTGTTCTTTGCCTTGGATAGGGCCTTTAAAACTTAATCTGCAGAGATGTGAGGTACGGGACAAGTATTTGGGATATCCAATGGGCCTTGTGGGGGTAGTGGGGTGAAGTTTGTGCTGAACCTATCAGCTAGTAGGTTGGCTAAGTCAACAGGATCAGTGTAAGTGGTACCGTTAAGTACTAATTTGGAATAAACCTGTGCTTTGCCATGTAGGTTTCTGACATAGCTAAATAAGGCTTTGTGGTTTCCTTTTGTTTTGGAGGCTAGTTTTAATTCATAATTGGCTTTTGAGGTTTTCACTAGTAATCTGATTTGCTTGTTGAGGCTGATGAGGGAGTTTTTCCAATTTGAAATGTGTTCCTTTTTACCCTTGGACAACAGTTTCTTCCTTTTGTTGTAAATCCTGTTGATAGAGGATGTCCAGTAGACAGGCTTGTGTTTCCCTGAGGAGCAGTTTTAGTTCTGTTAGTATGGCTTAGTCCATGCACTTGTACAGGTGCTTGTATACTACATTGGCGTACTGTTCAGCATAGTTGTCTGCATCCTCTGAAGGGGGCGGTGGTATGAAGCTACTGATACCCTCCCCTTAGGAAGTTGTAGTCAGCTTTTGAGAAGATTTTTAGCCTGGTTACTGCTGGGGGGTGGGGGGGATTGAAACTTTGAATGAGACAGACCGATGATCTGATCTCACCAGGGAAGAACATACTATGGGAGTGGTGCAGTGGTCACCCATGTTGGTGAGAATCAAGTCCAGAATCTTATCTCCCCTTGTAGGGGATGAGATGAGCTTGCCTAGTTCATTGAACTGATGAAGTCAATGAATCGTTGGTTGAGTGCATTAGTGCAGGAATAGTTCACCCAGTCTATAGGTTCATAGGTTCATAGGTAGGTACTAGGCTATCTGCCAAAAGGCATTTATAAGCCTAGCCAGAATGTGCTGGCTTTCGCCACCCACTTAAATTACTTCCCTGTGCCTCGGTTTAGCAGAGCCATTGAAGTGATCCCCAGGGTACACTTTCTGTTTCCCATCCACTTGTCAAGGTTTCACTTGAAGAGTGTTAGCAAGGAGCTCTGTCTAATGTAGATTAGAATCCTGTCTCAAAGCATGGGAAGTCTCTGGGACAGGAATCTATCCCTCCAGCACATCCTATTTATTGTTGTGGTGAGGTTTAGATCCCTAGAGCATGTGGCTCAAAGGGATATGGTTTTCTTTAGGTGGAGCATGTCCATCAATTCTGGGTTGGACATGGCCTTGTATGTCAGGCAGAGATCACCTCTGAGTAGGCGGTATGCAATCGAGTACAACTGGAGTTTCTTCAGTCGAGCTGCATAGGGCATCTGTTTGAGGCCAGTGATCCTTTTGGTGAGGTACTTCTGTGGTCTTTCCAGCTGTTGCAGGTATCTTGCAAGGTACATCCCAAATGGGGTGTTGTACTCAATGATGGGTCTGATGAGTGATGAGTAGAGGGACACAATGACCTCTTTTAATCTGGATGCGAATCCTTTTGTGATTAGGTGTGCCACATAAAAGGATGTTCTAACCACTTTGGCAATGTGATTATCAAAGGAGAGATTACTATCTACATGAGTCCCCAGATCCCTTATTATGTCATCCGTATTTAGGGGACTACCACCTATGTGGTAGTTTGTGGGTACTTTGTTTTTTTCAAAGGGGATGACTATGCACTTTTTGGCATTTAGCTTAAGGCCATGATTTTGACACCAGGTATCCGTTTCAGTGAGACCATTTTGGAGGATGCTTGTGTCAGCCGGAGAGTCAATTATAGCCCCTTGTTTGCAGTCATCTGTGAAATTGGTCAGCCATAGTCCTCTTTTGCTGCATTGTACCTCTGAGAAGTATATGTTGAACAGGAGGGGTCCTAGGACTGTGCCCTGGGGAATGCCACTTGTAACCGGTTTAGAGTCGGACCTAGCTCCCACAACACTCACCATGTGGGTTCTGCCCATGAGACAGTTGGCAACCCATCTTGTGATGTAGGGGTTTATGTTCAGGCTGGTGAGCTTGTCTATAATACCAGAATGGGGAATGGTGCTGAAGGCCATTGCGAGGTCTAGGTAGGCTGTGTGTACCACCTTTCCCTCATCTATAGCCTTGGTAACTGTCTCAAAGAAGTTCATCAGGTTTGGGAGGCATGGTCTGTCCTTAACAAAGCCGAACTGGATAGGGTCCAGTGTTTGGAGGTTCCCAATGTCTCTGTTAATGAGTTCCATGATGATGCGCTCCATAGCCTTGCTGACCAAGCTAGTCAGGCCTATAGGGCAATAGTTCCCGGGGTCTGTTATGGTTTCACCTTTGTGGAACAGAATAACCATTGCTGTGCACCACTCTATGGGTACATAGCCTGTGGAGAGGCTGAGTTTGAACAGTGGGTTTAGGTGAGGGGTTAGTTCATCTTTGAGCTTGTGTAGGATGCAGCCTGGGACACCTTCTGGTTCCATTGATGCTGTGTTTTTGGCTTTGGAGAGGGCTGTTTTAACCTGAGTGTCTGTGATTTCAGGGGCTCTACATTCTTCTGGTATGGTTATGGACCCTTTTGGGGGTTTGAGGGGGGTGAAGTTTGCACTGACCCTGTCTGCCAGGATGTTGGCGATATCAGTCAGTTCAGTGTATTTTGTGCCATTCTGCACTAACTCCAAGAAGATCTGAGCATTGCTATTTATATTCTTGACATAGCTAAATAATGCCTTGTGGTTATCTTTGGAGTCCTTGACAATTTTTCTTTTGAAGCTCACCTTGGATGATTTTTTGAGGGATCGTAGTTTCTTGCTGATACTGAGCAGGGATGTCTTCCCTTCCTGGGATTTTACTCTTTCCTATACTAGTTTCCTCCTTCTATTGTATAGCTTGTTTATGGCAGGGGTCCACCAGACTAGTTTCCTTTTTTTTTTGTTTTTTCCAAAGGGGATGACTATGCACTTTTTGGCATTTAGCTTAAGGCCAAGATTTTGACACCAGGTATCCGTTTCAGTGAGACCATTTTGGAGGATGTTTGTGTCAGCCGGAGAGTCAATTATAGCCCCTTGTTTGCAGTCGTCTGTGAACTTGGTCAGCCATAGTCCTCTTGTGCTGCATTGTACCTCTGAGAAGTATATGTTGAACAGGAGGGGTCCTAGGACTGCACCTGGGATAGCACGATCCATGCATTCTTGTAGGTGCCTGTAGAATGCATTAGTAAAGGATTTTGCAGCTTGGACAGAGTAATCCCTTAGCATGGGGGCTTTGAAACTTTCCACCTCGGTCTTAAGTAATGTGAAGTTTGCTTTTGAAAAGTTTTTCATGGTAGTTTCTTTGTTCGGGGGTGGGGGTGGAATGTGGATATCCAAAGTGATTTGTTTATGGTCAGATCTAACCAGTGAGGGGTTGATCACTGGTGTGGAACAGCAGTCGCCCCATGCTGGTGATGACCAGGTCCAATATGTTGTCACCTCTGGTGGGAGTGTTGACCAGTTGATCCAGGATGTTTGAGTTTATAAATTCTAGGAAATGTTGGGCAAGGGAGTTAGTACTTGAGTAGTTCTCCCACTTAATGTTTGGGTAATTGAAATCACCCAATATTAGGGTGTTTGGTAGGACCTTTATGTTTCTCAGTGTTTCCAGAAATGAGGAATGGGGCTCCTGGGACATGGTGGGTGATCTGTAGCAAGCTACAATTTGAATTGCTGTTTTTCCCGTTGTTAGTTGCACGTGGATGATCTCTGAAGCATCGTGCTGTGCCACTAACCTGGAGATGTGGGTATCCTTGATGAATATGGATACGTCCCCGCCTTTTGTATTTCGGTCTGGGCTCTGTGGCCAAAATATATGCTATGAGTTGTAGCCTGGTGATGCTGGGGTGCTCTCTGGAGCCTTAAACCAGGTTTCTGTCACTGCACATATATCAAATTTCTCCATACTGAGGATTGCCTCGGGTATGTGCATTTGAGGTTTAGTCTTTTGGCATTGAATAGCATCACCTTCGTTTTTTTGTTACTTGTGCTATTTACAGTGGTGGGTTTGTCTTTTGAGCCTTACCTAAAAAGGCACTATGGGGGTGGCAGGAGCCTTGGCCATTATTCGAAAGCCTAAGGGTGATAGGTACAAGCCGTCTCTAGCAAAGCAGCGTGGCTTGTCAAGCATGTCATTCCAGGTGGACAGACATTGGATCCCCTTTGTATGACACCAGAAACTTAGCCAATTGTTGAAATTGATATATTTTTTTTCTTTATACCGTGGTATAAGTCTTGGTGAGGGCAGGATGCTACTCAGGGTCAAGCTCTTATCAGTCTGGGCTACATGATCAGAGAGCCCTTCTATGTCTCTTTTCATGTAGTCCAGGGAGGTACAGCACAGGTCATTCACACCAACATGGACAATGGCAGAGTCATATTTGTACTTGTTCTGGAGTAACCTGAGTGCTTGTGTTATGTGGTGGATCCTGGCATCTGACAGGCAGCTAACAGTAACCTTGTCCTTATTCAGCCTAGTGAGTGGGATGTCAGTGTGCCTGACTATAGAGTCACCTATTACTTGTATGTTATTTTTCCTTAAGGGCTGTGATTGCGTGGCACACTGGTTTTGTGAAGTATGTGTTTCATGGTTTGTGTTGGGGGGTGGAGGTTGCTTGGATGTCTGCTTTGGAGGTCTCTGTTATTTTTGCAAATTTTTATTTAGAACCTCCGAGTATGTTTTCATGTATTTATGTGTGTTTTTTGCCAGTGCTGGTTTAATGGGTCTTATTGAGACTGGTGGTGTGATGCAAGTAATTTCCTTCTCCTCTTGACTGCCTGGTCCAATCTTGGGTTGAGAGAGCTTAAACTCCAGTTTGGCTGTATAATTGCATCTCTCGCAGGTATTAGTGTTTGGTGGAAGGAGGAGAGGGTTGTCTGTGTACATGAGGCAATTGTAACATTGCCTCAAAATGCCCAGATTCACCAGTTGGACTGGAGAGTACACCTGAAGTTGCCCTTTGGACATCCCTGGATAGGTACAGTGAACTGTTTTACTGATTGGCTGGTAAGGTTGAATAGAGATCCTTGTCCTTCTCTACATTATAGGTGGGTTTAGTGCTAAGGTTTATTAGTGCTTGCTATGAGTTTTGGGCAAGTGCAGGGATGAAAAGAGAATGATTTGAGTGCTTAAGTTGAAAGTTTGTCTAGTTCCAAGGGAAAAATTGAAGAGTAGACATTGTGGAGCTCGGAATAGTTATACTCTAGCTAACCAGCACTGCCCGGCACGCAAAACCACGCAAATGCAGGTTTTATAGCAGGGAAATGAAATAGATGAAAATTAGCCCAAAATGTCCAATAAACTACTAATTACAAAATAATATAAATATTGCTTATTCCTATTACAAATATTCTCCATATGATAATTCAATTTATGGAGCTCAGATGTTCTGGATTGTCAAGGTATGATTGATAATCTGATGGATTTAGGTTTATCCATCAGATTAGGAATGATTTTCATTCCATGGCTAGTGCGAATTGTAGTTTTGTTAACATTTATTAATTTAAATTTGTTATTTTATTTCTCAAAAACATTTTTAGTATGCCTGACCAAAGCATTACTTGTTGTTGTGGTATTGTATGAGGAAGTCGGGAGTGTCAGAGAAGTAAGTAAGAGTGGCTTAGAAAGGTGGGAAAAAGTATATATATATTTTGTCTGTTTTTTTTTCAGAAATAAAGCAAATACAATCAAAAAAACACTTTAAATGCACAGAAAAGGATACTTATTGTTATATATCTCAGATCACAGTTGTAGTCAACGCCCCTAGTAATAAAGTAGGAAGAAACACAAATACAGTAAATGCAGATGAATAAACTGCAAAAAAAAAAAAAAAAAAAAAAAAAATATATATATATATATATATATATATATATATATATATATAACAATAGAAAACGAACAAACTGATTTAAACAAGTAACCCAATTAACCAACCCTGTTCCAGCAGTCTTCAATCAGACAAGTTCTAACTGCACACTCCTGCTACTAGGGTGCGGGGGAACCTTCTCCAAAAAAGATGGCCTGGATCAGTGCTCAAGTTGTACAAACAAAGCTAGATTCAGCAGGCCTGAATCTGGTCTATGCTACAGCAACAAGGCACACCAATTTCAGAAAGAAACAGTTCAAATAAGCAGGCACAATAAGCCTGTGACCAGAAATTCCCAGCTCAGAAGGGCAGAATCCAGCCTCTTCTTCCACAAGAGTGCAGACCACAAACCTTCTTAATGTAGAATAACTGTCCTGAAGCCCAAGTGCTTAAACCAGAACTAATACACTTTTAGAACAGCAGACACTGAGCCTTCAATCAGCAATTCTCAGCTTAGAAGGATGTAGGCTTCCTGTCCTGCCACAACAGTGCAGGCCACAAACCTTCTTAATGTAAAACAACTGGTATGAAGCCCAAGTGCTTGAACCAAAAGACTTAGAATAACAGTTACAATTTAATCAGGCTACTACCAAGCAGTAATAAATGCAGCAGAATAAATTAAATTGAATACTTTTAAGAAGAGGCAAAAGCAAAATAAAGTAGGAGGAAACACAAATATAGTAAAAGCAGATGAATAAAGTGCAATTTTTTTTGTTAGCAAAGTGCAAGGAGAGAGGAAGGAAGAACCTAAGTGGGTTGGCCTTCTCAAATCGTCTCCCTGTATTAAGTAGAGTGAACACTAGACTCAGAATATGATCTCACTGTACTCAGTTAAGTGAGCAAATGAGATGGACCCAGGAGGAGTGTTCAAATACAGACTTACATGAGTGGCGGGCAATTCCAGAGCCACCAACTCTAACTCCAAAACCAGAACAGAGAGGGTGGGTCGGGAACTAAACTGCAGAGAGACACACAGCACACTATTCAATAAAACAATTAGGTAGCAGAAAAAATGAAATACAGTACTTTTAAACTGCAAGTTTGTACTTAACAGAAGACTAAAATACAGTACTGCAAGTTTGCACTTAACTTCAGCTTCTAATGCAGGTGATTATATCCAACCAAGTCTTTCAGAAATTGAGCATAAAATGAATTCTCAAACTTTGTGGATAGCACTCAAAGTACAGAGGAAGCCCTCTAGGCTAACAGTTAAATATCAGATAACAAAGAAGTGAGAAGACCACCACCCCCTCTTACAGCAGAGAGACGCACAGCACACTATTCATTGAAACAAATACGTAACAGAAAAAAATGAAATACAGTACTTTTAAAACTGCAGGTTTGCACTTAACAAAAGACTAAAATACAGTACTGCAAGTTTGCACTTGCCCATATGGTGGGGTAGTTGATGTCACCAAGGATAAGAGTATTAGGGAATACCTTGATGGAGTCAAGAAGATCCAGGTAGGAGGAGTGGGTGTCCTGAGTCATGGAAAGGGAGTCTATAGCTGGCTATATCATGGATGGGTGTCTTGACAACTGTCAGTTACACCTAGAGTAATTCCAGTACATCATGCAGGCAAATCAGCCTGGAGGTGTGCCTGTCCTTAATGAAGGTAAAGACATTACCACCCGTAGTCTTTCCGACCTCATTTTGGGGTCAGAAAGTGTGGAATGAGGTATAACCTGGTAAGGCAGGAGCACTCTCTGCAGCCCTGAATCAAGTTTCTGTGACTGTACAGACATCAGCATCCTCCAGTGTGAGGAGAGCCTCCAGTGAGTACATTTTCAGGTTAAAGCTCCTAGTGTTAAGCAGCATGACCCTCCATTTGCTTTTTGACAGATCTTTTATGTTGGAAGATTTGTCTTTGGGACATAGCCTATAAAAGACGCAATGGGGGAGGCAAGAGCCTTAGCCAGGATCCGGAACCCTAGGGTTGAAAGGTGGAGGCCATCTCTGGCAAAGCAATGAGGCCTGTCAGCTATGTCATCCCAGGCAGACAGATACTGGATCCCCTTGGAAAGACACCAGAAACTAAGCCAATTGTTGAAGTAATTTTTTTGCTAGTATTGTTCAAAGGTTCATAGGTTCATAGGTAGATACTAGGCTATATGCCGTAGGGCATTTATAAGCCTAGCCAGAGTGTGTTTGGCTTTCGCTTCTCTTTTAGATTAGTTAACTGTGCCTCTGTATAGTAGGTCACAGAGGATAGCCCTTTAAGGTTAGTTTACTTTGCCTCTGTCTAGCAGGGACACAGAAGACATCCCGGGATAAAGTTATGATCTCCCATCCACTTGTCAAGATTTCTCTTGAAGAGGGTCAGTGAGGGGCTCTGCCTAACATGAACTGGGATTCTGTTCCAGAGTGAGGGGAGCCTCTGGGATATGAATCTGTACTGCCAGCATGCCATGCTTATTGATGTGCTGAGGTTTAAGTCCCTGGAGCGTGTAGCTCTAAGGGATTTGGATTTCCTGAGGTGGAGCATGTCCATTAACTCTGGGTAAGACATGGCTTTGTACGTCAGGCATAGATCGCCTCTGAGTAGGCGGTAAGCAACTGAGTAGAGCTGGAGTTTCTTTAGTGGAACTGCAAAGGGCATATGTTTGAGGCCCATGATCCTCTTGGTGAGATACTTTTGGGGTGTCTCCAGTTGCTGCAGGTGTCGGGTAAGGTACATCCCAAATGGGGCATTGTATTCAATTATGGGCCTGAGGAGTGATGAGTAGAGAGGCACAATGACCTGTCTAGATCTAGATGTGAACCCTTTCGTGATAAGGTGGGCTATATAGAAGGTCTTTCTAACCACTTTGGCAATGTGATTGTCAAAGGAGAGATTGCTATCTACTTGGGTCCCCAAATCCCTAATTACTTCTTCCGTACTTAATGGAGTACCTCCTATGTGGTAATTTGTGGGCACTTTGTTTTTCCCAAAGGGGATGACTATACACTTTTTTGCATTTAGCTTGAGGCTGTGGCACTGGCACCAAGTATCCATCTCTGTGAGGCCCTTTTGGAGGATGTTTTTGTCTGCCAGAGAGTCGATTATGGCACCCAGTTTGCAGTCATCTGTGACCTTGGTCAGCCTTAGTCCTCCCATCTTAGCCTGTACCTCAGAGAAGTATATACCGAACAAGAGAGGTCCCAGGACTGAGCCTTGTGGGATGCCACTTGTACTGGTTTAGAGTCAGACATGGCACCTGCAATTCTGACCATGTGGGATCTATCCCTGAGCCAGTTTGCAACCCATCTTGTGACATAGGGGTTGACATTTAAGCTGGTAAGCTTATTTATGATGCCCGAGTGGGGTATTGTGTTGAAGTCTTTTGCGAGGTCCAGGTAGGCTGTGTGAACTACCGTCCCCTCATCTATGGCCTTGGTAACTGTTTCAAAGAAGTCAATTAGGGTTAAGAGGCAAGATCTGCCCTTAACAAAGCCAAATTGGGTAGGGTCCAGTGTCTGGAGGTTCCCAATGTCTTTGTTTATGAGTTCCATGATGATACGCTCCATAGCTTTGCAGACCAGACTAGTCAGGCTTATAGGGCGATAGCTCCCGGGGTCCATTGTGGCACCACCTTTGTGGAGCGGGACCACTGTTGCTGTATGCCATTCTTTGGGTACATTGTAGTAAGGCTGAGTTTGAACAGTGACTTTATGTGAAGGTTCAGTTCTTCTTGGAGCTCATGTATGACGCAGCCCAGGACACCGTCCAGTCCCATTGATGCTGTGTTTTTTGCTTTGGAGAGGGCAGCCTTCACCTGGGCATCTGTAATGTCTGGGAGGCTACATTCTGTTGGGATAGATATTTGCTCTTTTTTTGGGGGGGGGGTTTGTACTGAACCTGTCTGCCAGGATGTTGGCAATGTCTGTGGGCCCAGTATATTTTTTGCCATTATGTACTAACTCAGAGCATATCTGGGAGTTGCCACCCAGATTCCTGACATAACTAAAGAAGGCCTTGTGATTATCCTTGGTGTCCTGGACAAATTTTCTTTTGAAGCTGGCCTTTGATGATTTTATAAGGGATCATAGCTTCTTGCTAGTACTGATCAGAGATGCCTTCCCTTTCTGGGATTTTGCCCTGTCATGTAGTAGCTTCCTCCTTCTGTTGTATAGCTTATTTATGGCTGTGGTCCACCAGACAGGTCTCCTGCTTTCGGAGGAGTGAGTCTTGGTTTATTTGGTATAGCACGATCCATGCATTCCTGTAGGTGCTCATAGAATGCGTTTGAAAAGGATTCTGCGGATCGGGCAGTATTTTCCACTGGCCCTGGGGCTTTGAAGGATTCCACCTCGGTTTTGAGAAGTGTGAAGTTTGCTTTTGAGAAATTTTTCACAGTAGTTTCCTTGGCTGGGGGTGGAGACGGGATATGGATGTCCAGTGAGATTACTTTATGGTCTGATCTTACCAATGAGGGGTTTACCTCTGGTGTGGAACATAGAGCCCCCATATTGGTGATGACCAGGTCCAATATGTTGTCCCCTCTTGTGGGAGTGGTGACCAGTTGTTCCATAGCGTTTGAGTTTATAAATTCTAGGAACCGTTGGGAAAGGGTGTTTGGGCTTGAGTAATTTTCCCAATCAATGTTTGGGTAGTTGAAGTCACCCAATATTATGGTGTTTGGAGAGAGACCTTCATATTCCCCAATGTTCTCAGGAAAGCCGAGTGAGGTTCCTGAGAATGGGAGGGTGATCTGTAGCAGGCTACAAACTGAAAGGCAGTTTTCCCCATTGTTAGTTGCTCATGGATGGTCTCCGATGATTTGTGCAGTGCCACTAACCTGGAGGTGTGGGTATCTTTGATGAATATGAATACTCCCCCTCATTTTTTTTTGTTTTGGTCCGAGTTTTGGGCCGAAAAGCATGGTATGAGTTATAACCTGGTAGTGCTGGGGTGCTGTCGGGAGCCTTGAACCAGGTTTCTGTTACTGCACAGATATCAATATTCTCCATACTGAGGAGAGCCTCGAGTGTGTGCATCTTGAGATTTAGACTTTTGGCTTTGAGTAGCATTACCCTTAGTTTTTTTCTCCTTGTGTTTTCTATGGAGGTAGGTTTGTCTTTTGAGCCTTGCCTAAAAAAGGCACTATGAGGGTGGTAAGAGTCTTAGCCAGTATTCGAAAGCCCAGGGGTGACAGGTGCAAGCCGTCCCTAGCGAAGCAACGTGGCTTGTCGAGCATATCATCCCAGGCTGACAGACACTGGATCCCCTTTGAATGACACCAATACTTTAGCCAATTCTTAAAATTGATCATTTTGTCTTTATACTGTGGCATCATTCTTGGTGAGGGCAAGATGCTACTCAAGGTCAGGGTCATACTGGCCTGGGTTACATGATCAGAGAGCTCTTCTATGTCTCTTTTCATATAGTCCAGGGAGGTACGTCTCAGGTCATTCACACCAGCATGGACAATGACAGAGTCATATTTGTACTTGCTTTGGAGTGACCTGAGTGCTTGTGTTATGTGGCAGATCCTGGCGCCCAACAGGCAGCTTACAGTGACCTTCTCCTTGTTCAGTCTGGTGAGTGGGACGTCAGTGTGTCTGACAATAGAGTCACCTATTAAAAGTGTATTTGGTGTGTTGTTTAGCCTTAAGGGCTGTGACTGTGTGGCGCACTGACTTTGTGAAGTATGTGCTACGTGGGTATTGCTGTAGGATAGCGGTTGCTTGGATGTTTGCTTTGGAGGTCTCTGCTGCTTTGCCAGATTTTTATTTAGAGCCTCTGAGTATGTTTTTGTGTGTTTATGTGTTTGGTTTGCTGATGTGATAGGTCTATGTGAGACTGGATTTGTGGTGTGAGTGGTTACCTTCTCCTCCTGACTGCCTGTGCCAGTCTTGGGTTGAGAGAGCTCGGCCTCCAGTTTGGTTGTATAGTTGCATCTCTCACATATATTTGAGCTTATTGGGTGGAGGAGGGGGTGGTCTGTGTACATAAGGCAATTGTAACATTGCCTCAAGATTCCCAGATTCACTAGCTGGACTGGAGAGTAAACCTGAAACTGTCTTTTGGACATGCCAGAATAGCATAAGGATTCTTGGTGAAGGTAGGATGCTACTTAGGACTAGGGTCATACCTGCCTGGGACACATACTCTGAGAAATCAATCATGTCTCTCTTCATATAGTCCAGGGAGGTACATCTCAAGTCATTCACAACAACATGGAAAATGGCAGTCATACTTGTACCTGTTGTGGAGAGACTTAAGTGCATGTGTAATGTGGCAAATTCTGGCACCTGACAGACAACTGACCATGACCTTCTCCTTGTTGAGCCTGATGAGGAGGACATCAGTGTGTCTCACTACTGAGTCACCAATGATTAGTATGTTTTGTTTATTGTTATGCCTTATGGTCTGGGTTGGTTTATTATTATGCCTAATGGGCTGTATTTGTGAGACACTGCCATGTTGTTTGTTGTGTGTGATGTTTGCTGCTGTGTGTGGAATATTTGTGAGATTTTTTTGGGGGTGTCTGTTGTTTAAGTAAGTTTTTATTGAGGACCCCTGTATAGGTGGGTTGGTGGGTGTTGTGCTGGGCTTTGTGATGTGGGTGGTGTAGTGTTTGTGCTGGCAATCTCTTCTTTGCCAGGAGTACTGACTGTGGTGTGAGAGAGCATGGATTCCAGGTTACTGATGTAGATGCATTTCTTGCAAGTAGAAGAATTATGTGTTAGGAAAAGAGGACTGTCCATGAACATGAGGGAGTTGCTACACTATCTCAGTATGTCCATGTCGACAAGCCTGGCTGGAGAAACTGGTGGAAATTGTCCAGACATTGTGTTCTGAATACTTGCCAGATTTATGGAGATGTGTAAAATCCAGAACTGGTAGATAATGTCTGATATTTTGCTATACTTCAAATACTAAAACTTACTAACATATAAACTAATATACTTAACCACCCACATTATTCTTGTGACAAAATTAAAAAACTAAGAATCTATCCAAAACCTTTTCAGAATTTCACAGTAGAGAAATACCTATTTTCAATGTGCACTGCACATGCAGTCACTGCATTGTGTAAGTGCGCAGTGTGTGGGAGCTATATCACAATACAAGTGATAGTGCTAACTTATATAGTGGATATAATAAGAATATTATTATAACTACGTATGTGACAAAGACTCTTGGATAATATGCACATTAATGATGGCAACTTCCCTAAGCTGTGAACCAACAGAAGATTGATTATTATCTCAGAGTTTCACCATTAGTGCTCCTCTTCTATTAACCTGTTTGTCACATGTCATCAGTACATCTCGCTACAGTACAACTTCACATAAATCACTTTGCAGCATACAGCAAAGTCAGAAGAACGTGTATTACATAGCTCCAGAATCCATACACTATTTGTAACAGCACACATTGAAAACATTATCTGACACCAGAATGCCATTCCCATGTCTCCTGTGAAGATGAGTGGGCATGCATTGCTCTCTGACATCAGAATGTCTTCTCATGTCTCCTGTGAAGACAAGCAGGCATGCATTGCTTTCTGACACTAGAATATCTTCTTATGGCTCCTGAGAAGATGAGTGGGCATGCATTGCTTTCTGACATTAGAATGGCATCCCCATGTCTCTTATGAAGATGAGTGGGCATGCATCGCTCTCTGACACCAAAATGTCTTCTAGTGTCTCCTGTGAAGATGACTGGGCATGCATTGCTCTCTGACACCAGAATGTCATCCCCATGTCTGCTGCCTGTGATGATGAGTGGGCACGCATTGCTCTCTGACACCAGAATGTCTTCTCATGTCTCCTGTGAAGATGCATGGGCATGCATTGCTCTCTAATACCAGAATGTCATTCCCATGCCTCCTGTGAAGATAAACGGTCATGCATTGCTCATCAGTCCTTTCCCCTGCCAGCTTGTACAGGTGCTTGGGTCACCACTGAAGCCAGCTGCCTGGGAAACAGAAAGAGCCTTATCCCTCTACACCAACAGAACCACCTTCCTCTGCAAGGTGTGTGGAGTTTGGCACATACGTTTGGACTCATCAAGGGTCGGTAGGTGTTGGTGCTGTGTGTGTGCTATTATTCCCAAAAATTCTGTATCACTGCATGCTAATGAGGTCAGCTAATGGTGTACTATGTTGAAGTGCAAAATATGGCAGCCAATATGTCATGCAACACTCTAATAGATTGAAAAAGTATACGTGCGCATGCACAAGCGTGCATGTGGATGTGTGTGTGTAGTATGTGTGTGTTTGTATGTGTGTCTTTGCGCACTGGGTTGGGGGAATCAGAGTCTGTGTGCATTCTTCTTGGTACCTGTCCTACAGTAGAGGTGGTAGGTACTTCACTGCTTAGTTCATTAAACTGTGCAGAAGGACAATTCATAGCCATGCAAATTCATGTGTAAGTTACCCTTTAGGGAATTTGGATGAATATGAATAAGTCTTTAGTCCTGCAGAGAGATTTATGCTGTAGCAATATTTTCTATAAATCCTGCCCAGTGTTCTTCTGTAGCAAGAAATGAGATGAACAAAAGCCCTGCCAAGGGAAATAAATAGAGGACCACTTCTAGCATACAGTCATCATGATAAAATTCTTAAATGCAAAAGAAAATAAATTTTATCCATCATTTCATTTTCAATACTTTGAGAAGAATTATTTTATAGTGTCTGAAAAAGCTTTAACTCCAGGAACGAGATTTGTATACTTTAATCAGGTAAATGTAGAAAACATTTCTCAACAGACTGCACACGAAAAATGAATGAAGCAACCTTTAGAATCTGATATAACTTTGCATGACCACCTGAACATGTTTCTTATGTTCATTTATAAAGTATTGCTTCCCATTTTTTGTACTAAGCAATAACAAACACCCTAGGGTAAGAAATGTGTGTGCCAGGCATCAAGCTACATAAGAAACTGCTATTTTGTCAGAAACAAGAAAACGTTTGAACTCCACAATATTTTGAAAGTGATTATAATGTCCAGAGACACTGGGGGACTTGCAGCATTTGCCCATCTGTTAATCTGCCTATGCTCAGTGGATCCTCTGAAAAAATAATTAGAAAACTAAATCAAATTGCAGGATTGCAGAAGTCATCCTTAGTCATGCAGGTTTTACAGCCTTTTATTATTCAGATCAGTTATTTGAAAGATTGTTTATTGAGCCCTAATTAAACCCATCGACAGTGGCTGATTTTTGTTTCTTGGTTTGCCTGACTAAAATTCAAAACCAATACCATACCGACAGCTAAAATAAAACCTGAGTTTAACATTCTAAGTGTGCCTTTAGTTATTAGATGTTATGCTTGTTCAACAGGTTCTCTACCTAACTCAGAAGGTTTCTGATGTCTCATGAAAACATATAATATGTGCACTGCCCATGAGTATTCTTGTCTCATGTAGTAAGCAGAAATAGCAAGTCTGAGAATTCAGTGTAATTTGATTTTATTTATTTGTGTGTTTGTTTGAGTTGGAGTTTATAACCATCCTAAGCCAGCAGATTAATGGGGAGGGGTAATACCTTGAGGACAGACAGAAGTTCAGTACAGTTGTGGTAAAGAATAGTATAGCAATGACAGTGTAGATGAAGGGAGGGGAGCTGTAAGCTCATGACAAACAGAAAGACTCATTATCTTAGTATTAGTCTGGACAATATCAGCAGATATACCAGAAGGAGTTACTCTACGGCATATGTAAACAAAGGACAGAACATAAATACATGTATTTAGAACACTACTTTATAATTAGGTAGAGAAAGAGACAATAAAATTATACAGTACAGTACAGTTTCAAGTTAATTGATTATAGCAGTTGAAAATCATAGTAACAACGTATCCAAGGATAAAAGTTTTCACCTCTTATTTCAGAAGATGTTAACACATTTTCTGCACTATACCATACTTGATAGACTTTGGCATGAGGACTAAAATCATTTGTTTGGATGGTCACCATAGCAAGTCACAAGTTAACAGTATTATTGCTTTCCATAAGATCATTGCTCATCAGATTAAAATGTTCAGTTTCAATAAATGCGCTAACATTTATTTTGCATTCATGTATTCTGCAAATCAGAGACAAATTTCTGGATTTATTTCTGCAAAAATGCTGCAGTAGCAAAGATACAAATTTCTATTCAAATACCTTTTGATGAGTACACGAAGTATACCTTCCCCACTCCATTTATTCAGTATGAAGCATACATTGTTAAAGGCAGTTGTGATAACATAAAACTTAAATAAACTGCACCAGACACCGAGTGAATGCTGATTCATGGAGATGAAAGACATTTTCTTAACCACAAGTAAAGGTGTTTGAATTTCCAAAATATACTGAACTCTAGTATGGCTACACCACAATGACATAAACAGACACTATGTATTGAACTATGTAATGGCTGCACCACAATGACATAAACAGACTATATATAGTATGGCTGCACCACAGTGACAGAAACAGATTATATATACTGAACACTAGTAAGGCTGAGTGACAATGACATAAACAGACTATATATATACTGAACACTAGTAAGGCTGAGCCACAATGACATAAACAGACTATATATACTGAACACTAATACAGCTGAGCGACAATGACAGAAACAGGCTAAGACAAAACAACCAAAAGTGTGAACTAAAAGGACAAACACAGGGACTCAGACAAGGCACTCAATTCAAGAGGTCTCACAGTCTCACACATACACACACACACACACACACACACACACACACACACACACACACACACACACACACACACACACACACACACACTGCACACATATTTATGCATACATACTATTCACAGGAATTCAGTGGTACAGCGGTAGCATTGTTGCCTCACAGCAAGAGGTTCTCCTGTTCAATTCTCATCTGGAGTACCTTCTGTATGGAGTCTGCATGTCCTCCCCACGGTCGAGTGGCCTCTGAAAGACATGCGTGAATGGGCATACCTTTGCTGAAGGTTCGGCATTGGGCTGGTAACTCGGCACCATAAAAATCTACTGCCAATCATTAGTGGACCGGAGTTTCGCTGTGGCGACCCCTAACCAGGAAAAGCCGAAAAGACAAACAACAGCAACTATTCACAGGAATTCTAGAGGTCAGTATGAAGTGCATATGTAAATACTAGGCAATCAGTCTGCAGACAATTACATGCCTATCCAATAAACTGATATTGGCCAAATGTAAGATTCAAACCCTTTACTTTGTGTCTGTAAGGTAAACAGCTTAATTATTATGCTAATCCCCAACTGCAAAATTTAATAGGGGGAGGGATTTGAATCATCCACCCTTGACACATGAAACCCCCCGCATTAACCCATTGCACTAAATGATAAATCAGCATGAGGCACTGGGTACACATCCAAGTTTTCTATAAGGTAGAAGCCTGTTTCACAGCCTTTTATTATTATATAATGCTATTAGTTAAAAGCAGCATCATGGAATGCTGATATTAACAATTAATATTTAAATTTTCCATATTTTTTCATTACTTGACTACTTCTGTTGACTGTTTTCTTTATGTAATATTAATATTTTTTCTGGAGATTTTCTCCCAGGCTTCCTCTGAAAAGAGGCAGCTTTCTGCCCAGTTGGACTACACTGGTAAACAAATGCTATAAACAAATACCTGCCTTGCTGAAGGCTGCAACACAGATTTAAAGGGTGTCACCTGTCATTATGCCTTTCTACTCTACCTGCTTAGACACTTCTTCTTTGGAATGAGTTTTTGGATAAGTCAGGATGGCAGAAACTTAAGCAAAAGATGACAGAAAGAAAGAAAGAAAACAAAGTAACTTTTATGTATATGGAATCAGTGGTTAATAACAAAGAAAGCAGATATTACCCAAAGGAATAGAACCTGGCTGAACCCGCAGTACAAATCCTGAAGGAATTTAAATCCTACATAGAACAGTAAGACAGGATGCTTGTCATCTCATCCTATTTTTGTGGTGATCCGTATGTGAATCAGCATGTCCATTCTCAAATGGAGTGCTAACAATGTTCAACTTTACTTTACCTCCCATGGTCCCTTTTCTAAATCACCGTAGTTGCTTACTGGCCTGAATCTGTATTTGCTACCTTTCTAAGTTAGTCAAAATTGTGCATATATACTATTTGAGTATGTTTACCATCACGATTCATATTCCAAATTAAGAAATTAAATTGCAAACTTTTTTGTGCATTTAACTGCACCTTCTTGCATATTATAGTTATCATGTAACACTACCATTTTCTGAATAAACCAGCTCTTTACCATTTTAAAACTAACTTGTCTGGACATCACTTAACCAGACTGCATTCTGTCAATTTTGTGTACTTGTCTATTTGTAGGGATGGATCAGGACATCAATCCAGGAGCTTGTAGATACAAGTCAAGAGCATCAAGCTGCAGAATTTTGAAATGCACTTCCAAAATGTAGTAGCATATCTGCCTTCCATTCTACTAGATACAATGCACATTCACATTTTTTTATGTCCAGTTCTGTATTCCAAGTCATTCTGACAATTTCTGACTGCCTGGATCACCAGAAAAATATCCCCAGTCATTCCTGGGTGATTATATAGGTATTCCTGCTGAAGATTTATTTTAACTTCTCTCAGCTCTTAACATTTTATCACCTCTTTTACTTCTGTTGTTAGGTCTCCCAAGTCATGCAATAAATTAAATTTCTCTATGTTTAGTCCATCCATTTATCAAAGAATAATATCCAGTTTAGACTCCACAGATATAGTACATTTCCAGTCAAGAAGATTTACTTTCAGAAACTAGGAGACCAGAGGAACAATGTTTAAAAAATCCTCTTAGAAGTCAAATTACATGTGGCCAATTTCCAAAAGATTTGATTTCAGTATAAGTCTGCCCTGATTCCGAAAGACTGTCTCTCAGTGTAAATGACATAGTTCGGTGTAAGACCTATCAATAAAAAGGCTTCACCAGGATCCAGATTCCAAAAGACCTGAACTAAGCATGCTCTCAGTGTAAGTGGACACAACATTAAGAGCAAGGTGCAAATTCAATAAAGCTAACACGGTCATTGCTTCCATTTGAGCTTAGTAGCACGATGCAAACACGCATGTGGCATGCTTTCAATTCAATAAACTCCATACAGAGTCACAAACGCTCGTGAATTCATGCACACCAACAGAAAGTTTTGTGGCATGCAAATTTTAGCATAAGTAGCTGAATTCCATCCTAATGAAGCAAACCAATATGGTGGAGTGATCCAACAACCCTACACACAACCATGTAGGCTCCATGTCTGTGTTGGAAGTATATTCAAAAAATTTTCATGTACAGGAACCTACACAGAAACAAGGGCATACAGAAATTCTGAAATATGAAGAGAATGCCCATAAAAAGGTAAAAACAAGTATATACTAGCCGAGGATGTCCAAAAGGATCAGGAATATGTGTCAAATCACTATAAATATTAATATAATTTTTATTTTCACACAAACTTGTGCAATGCGCTGCTATGCGCAAAACATTTTAAAATAAATAATACAAATGTAATAAAGTTTGGTATGATATATTGTCAAAACAATTACAGTAGTAGCTTGCATTGTACCTTTAATCTGTGCACCTGTGCTGTTGCCCCGCTTACACTGCTACTATCCATGTAGTTTCCAGGCTGTCAGCACTATTATTATGTTAATGATGTAAAACATGAGTGGATTTGTTAAATCACAAAAAACAGGGACCATGTAGTGCTGTACACGGTGTGTGTTTTTCATGGATGAGAACTTCTGAGCATCGTGCAGGCTCACTAAGTGGGGGATGTGCTCAATTAATCCCCTCTAGTCCTGTGACAATGACTGTTAGCTATTACACTAGGGTGCAGATAGCCCAGGGTTCGAGTAGAGGTTATACCAACTTTTAATCATACTGTGTTGGCATTGTCCATCATAGAAATGAAGTTAAACTATACATAAGTAGCATATTCTGTACATATCATGACAATAGGCTTGATATTATTAAATGTTTTACATGATTCAGGTTCACAACACAGAGACTGCCCATGTTCTGGAAAAGACTTCCCATACATGTCAAGCAGAGCACTTCACTGGCCCTCTTCAAGAGAAATCTTGATGAGTGGATGGGAAATAGAAAGGTCACCCTGGGGAACACTGCAGTGGCTTTACTTGATAGAAGCACTAGGAACTAACGTCAGGTGGCATGATTCCTGGGCACGTCTATGGGCTAGGCGTGTAAAGGCTCCAGGGCCATTAGCCTAGTACACAGCTATGAACCTATGAACCTATTTGCTGTCAGTATGCATAGCTGCACTGACCACCTAGGGTATAACATTTTCCTCTTACTCACATACATATATTAAAATTGATGTCAGGCAAATCACACAACCTTTATCTATACATATATTGGCTGTGTACTGCTTGCATCAGACAGAGTCAGTCCTGAACTAATGCTGTGTCAGCCAACGCATATGCAAGATAAGCCTTGAACCTAGATGGTAGTGCTGAACACTATTATGACATATTTTTGTATATGTCTTACATTGTTACAGTATGCAAATATATAATGGTGCTTTAATTGATAAGTTAACATGTGAGTACACACATTTAAATTAATACAATGTTACCATATGTAATTGTTATGCATCAGGTATGAAACACTCACAGAGTCCAACCACAGCTGAATACTGTTACATTATGCAAAAGAGAGGTTAGGAATTGATTCCACTCCATTGTCTTTTCTGACTTCAGTCTACTTAGCATCATAAAGGTAAATGTGTTCTCCCCCAACACAAACACAGGATCATAAGACAGAGGGATGTATAGGTATAATACTATGTTTGACAGGAGTTGTGTTTACTAAGTAGTCTGTGCTCAAATGTAAGTCACAGAAGTACTTGTACAACACACTGTGCATGGTTTGATAGGAGGGTGCAGTTTCAATGAAGATGGTTGTGTGAGGAATGACACCTGTTTATAAAGCTGCTTCTGTGGCCAAAGGGACTAATTCAGAGATCTTGCTTGATGAAGCTTTGATGGTGTTTTGAGTTCTAATCCTTATGTAAGTCGAGGTTTTTGAGGTGTTTTTGTTATAGTTTGTGTTTTGAACAGACTGTGACTCTGTGTGCCATAATGGTTTCATCTTTATATTTTTACTACACATTTGCGTGATGCATAGAGTGCTGAAAACAATTTTATTAATGCTTAAATATATTGTGCAAAGCACAAATCTGCAGAAAAAGGAATTATATAGATAATAGTCAGAGATTGCCCATAGCAATTGTGAAATCATGGCCTGGAGTACTGAGAGGAGTGGGCTGCAGTAAGACATATACATTACATAATAGGAAGAGTGGATGTTAGCAAAGTGCCTCGCATTTGCTTAACATCTCGCAAACAGGTAAAAGAGTTAAAAAAGTATGCGCGTACACTCAGTGCAATCCTCATTGCATTTTCGCTATGCCTAAATATCATAGCTGTAAACTGTCCATATTAATGAGGAATGTCCATATTGTAACAAAATATTTGTATTCTGTTACCCAACATTGAGAATTTAGTCAGAAAATACTGACATACACTTAATTTATGGATGTCATACCCTTCAGAAAATGCATGCTATTCCAAACCTGTTATTCCAGCAACATTTTAGGTTTGTAATGGCAATATATAAACATTTCCCATATAAATTATGGCTTTGTGCAGATTTTGTGCTCTATGAGGTTGAGAGATATGCTAACTATTACATCACATGCATAGATCTGAGTTCTTACTGTCTATATTTCCAAGATGTGGAAATATTGCAAACTGAAGGCACAGTGTAACTATCTGTACAAACAGTTAATAAATATCCATATGCATTTCCTCACAACCAACCTGAACAGCAATCAGTACAACCATGGGATCTCCTTAATTCTACAATGCATACATATAACAGAAAACAAACAAAGGTGTAATAATATTGTGTGCTCCTTCATGGACACAGTGATAATGTGCTCACAGGCTTGCACTGCCAAAGGAAGACATTCAAATATGGTCAATGAGGGACTTGTGCTGTTACTCAGCTATGGCTTCTAAACAGTATACTACTGTTAGTGTACTAACCTCAAATGACAATAATGAGTAATGTGCCTATGTAGGCCTCCAAGCTGATGTTCCCTATATCCTTTGATGATATCATCTAAAATATGTTCACATTACATCATGTAAAATCAGAATTGTCTGATGTGCCACTTGCATTAAAAACTGTGCTCATTAGTCCATGCACTTAGGTAGGGGTTTAGTTCTCACTGAAGCACTATGTGTGCATATGTGTGTGTGTGTGTGTGTGTGTGTGTGTGTGTGTGTGTGTGTGTGTGTGTGTGTGTGTGTGTGTGTGTGTGTCTGTCTGTCTGTCTCCATAAAGATTAGTGGAAGTGGGAGTCCAACACTGTCTTGGAAATTGGGCATGGTGTTCACTTTCATTCTGTGCTTGTAAAAAACATCCATGTCTAGCAGTCCTCCAACCTCCTACCCCCCAGGGTCTGCTGATGTCATCTACTATAAGAACACATGCAGTTCTGCTAAAGACAGACCTTTGCTGTGGAGCATGCCTTAAGTACTGTGTTCTCTAGTCTCTAAACCTAGATAGGTAAGGGTTCTAATCTCACCGCACTCAACTTTGTGTGTGTGAGCTGCTGGTGAATATCATTTTACCTCAGCCTATGGTACGCTGTCCTCTTGTCTTCAATAGGCATCAGCTATAGCAGATTATTAGATATGTATTGCTCACAACAGGCCATGGGCACACAAGGAAGGAATGAGGGGTGGGGACATAAAAAACAGGACTGAGCTTGCACAGCAAAGATGGATACTCAGATTAAATGCACATACTTCTCTGGGGATTAATGAGGCAGTGTCCGTGAAACCCTTTTTAAAAGCTAGGACAGACAAATGTATTTTTTGCTATACATTTTACTATTTTTTACCATTTTTTAAATTAAGCCCTTACATGAAGTTTCAGCATGCATAATTGAATAATTGATGTTCTTAATTAATGTTTTAATTGATTATTGAGTGTATAAAAGTAGGTGTATGAAAGGATTTTATTTGAGTCTGATGAAGCGGTCAAGAGGATTGTGAAAGCTCTTACTTTTTGTCTCTACAATTAAAGTGGATTTATATCAGCTGTGGTGACTGGCTCAGCCTGTTTTTCTTTATATCTGATTGTTTTGTGTGAGCCAGTTCTTTATCAGGTAGCTGGTGCTATTTTCTTTGCTATTACCTAGGCACACAATGGCCTGGCACACAGGTAGATGTCACCTCATGTAATATAAGACAGACAGCAGTGATACTCCTTTCATGCTATGCACAAACATCATGACATCTCTTTGCAGTTATGATGGAGAGGTTGACACACGAGTTCACACAGGGGTTCCAACAGACTAAGATGTTTGCAGTTGATATTGTGATCAGAGAACATGTTTAGGAGGCCCTGAAGAGGTGGAGTTGTGCTGTACAGATGTGAGTACTGAATGGCATAAGGAGTAACACAGAATATATGTCTGTGAATGAGAGGGATGATAGAAGAATGGTGAGAGTGCAGGAAGTACAGTTAGCAAATGTGTTTAATATTAAATACTTGGGAGATAAAGTTCACAGTAATGCTGAGTCTGGAAGAGAGGTGAAGAAGACAGTGCATGCATGGTGGAGTGGGTGTAGAAGATTGTCTGTGACAGACTGATAAGAATAACACTAAAAGAAACGGTCTACAACAATGTACTCAGAACAGCTATCTGATATGGTTTGGAGATGGTGGCAGTGATAAAAATACAGGAGTCATAACAGGAGCTGAAGAGTTCAGGATGTTAGGATTTGCATTGGGTCTGCTGTCAATGGATGGGATGAAGCAATCCATATATTACAATGTCAGCACAAGGTTGTACAGTTTGGACACAAGTCCAGAGAGGTGAGACTGAATTGCTTTGTGGTTAGGAGTTATGCTGGGTATATTTGTAGAAGGCTGCTGAGGATGGAGCTGGCAGGTTAGTGGAAAAACAGGAAAGTGAACTATTAGGTTCATAGATGTGGTGAGCTAGGATATGGAGGTGGTTGTTGTGACAGAACAGGATGCAGAGGAAAAGAGGAACTGGAAGCAGATGATGAGCTGTGGCAAAACATCATGATAGTAGCCAAAAGAATAAGAACATTAGGATGACATCTTGACATCTGTTTTAATAGAAATCACACATGTACACATCTGCCAAGTGTGTACAGTAGGAGTCTCTATTTGATGGTTAATGGTTCTAGACCTAGT
This sequence comes from Protopterus annectens, assembly GCF_019279795.1. Classification (NCBI taxonomy): domain Eukaryota; kingdom Metazoa; phylum Chordata; order Ceratodontiformes; family Protopteridae; genus Protopterus; species Protopterus annectens. The sequence continues at coordinate 1,061,392,556 of NC_056727.1, read as the reverse complement.
GTAAGCTTTAACTGTGTTCCCTTGGATTACCTGCTCTGTTGTGGTTTATGTGGGAAAGCCTCAACACTTAGCCCTCATACGTACAGAAATGACAATACAATTATTTTCAAATAAAATTGGATGATATGTTGCAGAGCAGATCCTCAACAGCTGTAGCTAGCTGTCATACATGCTGTTATATAACAAGCAGCAATTAAAACACTTACAGATCAATGACAGAACTATAGATACACCTTAAGAAGGAGCTCAGTATATATACAACATAGGTTACTCCCCAGAAAATGCCACCCAGATTACATAGACCCCTCCTTTTAGCATTCTCTATGCAGATAACAGGTTCAAACCTCCCATTCTCACCTATCAATTACCATCTGTTCCCACTGCAAGATAAGTTTACATGATTTTATTAACCAGTGCATATAATGCCTCATGTGGATAATTATAGGAGGACAAATTCACTTGCACAAGCATAAGTAAATTTTGCAAAATTAGATAACATGGAAGGCATAGTGCACCACCCCACAAGGGTCTGTAATATATCCAACTTGTTTGCCAACAATATGAGTGAACAATGTAATGGCACATGTGTAGTGCCTGCACTGTTATTCCAACCATAAAGAAGTATGTGTAGAGTTTGGAATACCTAATGAACTCACTAAAGGAGGACTCAGGTTAAAAAACATAATCCAAGGTAACTACATATTCCTATGGGCTGGGATATTCAAAATCCAAGCTCAGGTTTTCACAAAGGACATTGACATCTGGGGTGTCGTGTCTACAAATCTACACAAATGTATACTCACAGCTGTTCCTGATATGCTCAAAGACAGATCTGCCAGAAAATAACATCCATATTGGTGTATGTCATTACTACATTCTACAGTAAGTGGCAGAAGCTGCAGCTTACAAGTACAGCATGTACAAAATGGTCTGGGAAGCCCACTCACCTCAGTGCACACCAAACAAAGAGACACCTTGAAGAAGCCTCATATAGCAACTATACTAATAATGTATGGCACATATCAAGCCATAAGCATAAGCCTGTTGTCATATACATATGCAAAATAAAATATATCACTCAGATGTATATTGAAGTAATTCTGGATGGCATTGCAAACACTGACCCACTATAAATTCCAAACCTGCTAGCAGACACAGGTGGTTGTAAAGTGTCCATCCTCACAACACCAAGCTTACTGCATTGTTGCATCATCACCTCCAAACCATGGTCTCTACATAAAACAAGGTATTACTGCTCACTCCAATATGTGAAGCACAGAATCCATGGGACAAGATGACATTCTGGGCTGTGTCTTTCATATGCTGCAATAGTGACCTACTGCACTATGCACCATATTCATTCATGGTCTGAGTATTGCTGTTGTCCACAATGAATGGAATCACACCTTCTGTTAACAGGTGGTTTGCAAATCAGATCACAGACCAATAAAACATAGTCAAAGTGGGAGACCTCACCTCAAGCAGCTAAGCTGTCACCTGTGTGGTAACAGATGTGTCAGTGTTGTCTCCACTAATTTGCCATATACATATAATAAGGCCCAATACAAAGCAGAGGATATGTGGTCAAACATCTTTGTGTGACTGATGACTGCTGACAAAGCCATGGGTGTTATAACAACTGCACAAACATGCATTACCATACTGTGTATTAGTATATGTTCCTGCTATGTTAAGAAAACCCCAGAGTACAGTATTTCCCAAGTATGCATTAATATACCTTGTAACACATGTTGGTTGCCAAATGTGTGCACTGTGTGGAGGAAGTCATCAGTATCTTACATCTGAGAGGGACAGGCATTACATGGACAACAATTTTAGCAATCCCCTAAACTCATCCATCATCAATCCTGTTTATGTATACAATCCTCCCTTTGATAAGTAGTGTCCCACACACTTGTAGGAAGTTGAAACATAAGACATCTCTGAGGAATAAAACAATGGAGAGTCTCTAACATGCTTCTTCGGTGGGCATAATGAGGTAGCTGTCAGTATATGCAGTATCAGATATATAGCTGTGAGAAGGAATATGTAAGCATAACATGGCTGTCTTTGGGCCAAATGAGATGAATTTGCTGCACATCCTTAAGCCATATGGGACCACAGCCACCTGTTCCAGGGACCTCAATGTACAACACGACATACATAGGACATGCTGGGTAGACACATACATGTCTCAAAGATTGTCATTCATCTGCATTACAAGTCCAATGTTTCTCAGGCAGAGCACATACATAAACCTGTTTGAGCACAGGCTGGCAAACTTGATGTGAACATGTTATCTGCCATGGTTCACTTGTGATTCTATGCTGGACATGGCTGGTCATTTTTGTAAGAATCCCTAGCATGTATTATACATGCCAGTGCATATCACATTATAGTGTATCAGCTGCGGTTCTAAACACCATCAGGACATTACCCTTGTCACAATCTATTAACCTATGCACCTATGGTAATGTGCATGAAAAAGCAAAACATTATAAGTGTATTACTGATCTGGGCTTTGTTTGTAGTGCAGACATATAATTCTAAGCTCAGAATTCAATGGGTTGACTTTGGATGCACACACAAAATTTAGCACTGAACAATCCCGAAAAAGGTTAGATATATTAATAAGACACATGTCATTGACTGATTTCACAAGCCTTACAAAAGCATCAACTAGAAAGTAGTGGAATTATTATGCTGGCAATTGTCTAACTGGCTAACTACAATATAACTGACAGTTACAATAATCTGGACAGCAGCACAAACAGATATATAAAATACATTATTAGATATAGGTATTCACCCTGTGCATCAGACACATACCTTTTATATTCCTGAAGCCAAAGGATAGACAACAGGGATATGGCACAGTCGTCACTTGCACAGGGTTGTTTGTGGGGGTGCACTGCTTGAATGATGAAACAACTGTATCTGTTTCTCACTGCTGATCTTACTGTGTTTAATGTATTCCCATAGCTAATGAAGAGAGAACACAAACTGTGTGGGCTGATGAGGGAAGATTGAGAAAGATGAGAGATGCAACACGTATGTATGCTTTAAAATGATACTGCTATTTTAGCATTAGGAGCAAATATAGCTTATTGTGCTAAACACTTGTATCACTGTGGGTATGCATTTGTCCATTGTAATGCAATAGTGGGCATGTATCACTATGTTTATGAAAACTGTCCAGTATTGCAGAGTAGATAGGGGATGTCATGCAGAAAACTACACTTCCATACTATACAGGACATGTTTCAGTTGACATACAGATTGCAATGTAAATCATTACATGTGCACCAGGGACACAAAGAGCATGCTGCAGATTGTTGACATCATGACAGTAAACCTGTATTTATAACTATGTAAAAGGAAAGAGTGCTGGCTGTATTTTAAATGAAAAGTACACTATTACATTGATCATTGTTTGTGGTTCTGATAACACACTCCCCCAAATGTAAGGGCAGCCCTTTGCAATTATGTTTAGGTTGTCTACAGTAAGAATAAGTACTGTTGCATACTCATAATGATAGCAGTGGAAGTGCAGACCTCTATACCTGTGCCCCAGATGGACTGCTGTGAACCTTAAACAGTGTACATGCAACATGCATATGATCAAGATATGCAAGCATGAATGATTGCTGGATGCAATCTGATCTGTTGTATAGTGTGTCTGTGTTAGCAATAGGGTAGTATTCAATGTCATAAATGTATTTATTACCATTCTTATAGTTATAAGTAAAATGTAACATAATATCGTACATTACTTGTAGAAAGCTTTGTAACTGCAGTGGTGGTGCTGCGGTAGCTTTGTCGCCTCACAGTAAGACGCTGTCCAGTTCGATTCTGCTAGATCGTCTTCTGCGTGGAGACATGCATGAATGGGTGTACCTTCATTGAAGGCTGTGGGTCAGGGTTGGCAACTCGGCACGTAAAAATCCACTGCCAATCATTAGCGGACCGGAGTTCCGCTGTGGCGACCCCTAACCGGGAAAAGCCGAAATACACAAACAAACTTGTAGAAAGCTTTGTATATTATCTGTGCAGGTACTAATGTTCTCTTTTTTTCTCTCTCACCCCACCCCACCCCTTCTCTTCCTTTAATTTCTTTTTTTTTTTCATTTTGTTTTCAAATATTGTTATTATATTATGTTTCTAATCATATTTTCATTATGAATATGTTCTTGTAAATTTTACTTTGTACATTATTTTGTGTAATGTTTATTTTTATTTCATATTACTACAGCATAGCATGGTAGGACAGCTCCCCCTGGAACACTTACACTCTCTCCACCAGCTACAACACTAAGGCCAAGCACTTTTGGGCTGCAGCCTGGCAGCACCCCCTCTTCAGCCTGTGCCCTACCTGCACCCTCAGGTATTTCTGCTCCAGACAATAGGACAGTGGTTCCCTCTGGGAGCAGAGGCGGGGGGGGGGGGGATTTTGTCATCTGAGCTGAACTGCCAGGTTTTGTGCAAACAGTTGTGCTCTACACAACTGGTGTACAGCTACACTGAGTGGAGACACTGCTGTCCATTATCATAATGAATAAGACAAGGAGATGCAGATATCAGACACCGTAGCCATGGGCACAGTGAGGTGATAATGATGGCAGTCCATTGGGTGGAGACTTGATTCTCACTGTCACTAAACATGATGTCCATAGGCTTGTGATTCCCCCATCCCCACCCCAATCAAGGTGTTCACCCCCACTTGTGTCCATCACTGACCCTGTCCTTGTCTTGTATGTCTTGTCTGTCTGCAAATGCTTCCTCGTTTTCCCAATTTGTTTGATCCAGACTTGCCTATGTACTTCCCCAACATTCCACTCTCTCCTTTAAAAAAAAAAACATTAAAAGCGCACCTGTCCCCCCAAAAAATATTGTCCCATGTATAGCTCTCCATTTCACAGATGTGTCTACCTGATACACCTAATGTGGTCCAATTAGCTTCAGAACCCAATTATGTTGTTGTCACATCTTTCTCTCTAGAGGTAATAGTCCAAATTCAGCTTAAAATGTTTACATATACCCAGTTGTTACTGTTGAAGAAATGGATAGCTATGGTTCTTCCTTACACCCTTCCTGCACATTCCTTCCGTCAGTTTGCTTTTCCCCTACTTGCTCCTCATTTCTTTTCTTTACAGAATTGTTGAGCGATGGTGCATAATGTGCTTGCTAGGCAATGACAATGGCATACAATAGCTTATTCATTTATTTTGTATAACTTTTACCAGTTGATGGTGAGCATTGCACATAAACACTTAATTTGGAAGACATGTGTTGCTGTAAAACAGCATTTTAAACTGTCAACACATATGCAAAGAAAAAAAAAAGTAATTACAAGATGCTATTTTCAATCCTGGTACCATCTGGACCAAAAATGTGAGGAGAAGTCCTGTTCTAGTGAGATAAACCAGGACCACACCCCATATGACACTTAATGATGTTCAGGTGTTTATATAGGTGTGGCTAAATACCAATTAACAGTTTGTGTTGACTGCCCTTTAGAGTAGCTGATACTCAACTTACTGTGAGGCTCTGTGTGTTAAAACAGTGATAATTTAGTTTGTATTGAAGCCTATGATACTGACTTCCATGATTTGTCTTCCCACTTCTTCCTGTATGTGTGATATGCACCAGTACTCAGACACCACATAAGGCACATTAAATGGGAAAGATGTGATACACAATACAAGGTGATGGTTCAGATAGTCACATTGTAACAGGTCATAAAACATTACATGTGAAACAGCATGTTTCCCGTCAATAGCCATAAGATAAACATTGAAATTCATCTGTAATGGTATGTGCCGCCTAGCGTTGCACACACATGTTAAAATAAATACTTACATTTGAGCTATGGTAACCAATGTGCACCTGTTATAAATCTATGAAAATGTGAGTTAAAAAAACTGCAATTCCAACTTGGGTTTAGTTTTGTCAGCTGCACTCCCAAAAATATTATAAATAATGTATGCATGCCCTGGAGTAAACTCAGGGCCATCTGTACTCCAGTCTAACACCCTACACATGTTCCCACATGTGTTGTAGAGGTGTGAGTGAAAAAAATGCATTATAATGCTCTTTTACATTGCTGAGTGATGCTGCATGATGCACAGTATCGCATAAACATGCTTAATTGTGAAAATGCTGTAATTACTATATATTTTTAGATACATCTTCTCATTAACTGACTCTGTGGCTTGACAGGTTAATACATTGTTGCTGAGGTCCAATGGTACCAGGATTGAAATATGGTAGCAGCATAACTTTTACAACTGTGTATTATATTTTTATGTATTCCCAGATATTACTGATGCTTAATAATCCTTAGCAATGGTGCACATCATGCACCATCATGCTACAATTCTTTAAAGAAAAGAAAAGGGGATGATAGGTCAGTGGTGAAATCAGAAGCAAGCAAGTGGAAAAACAAAGTGTCAGGAATGTAGGAATATGCAGGAAGGGTGTAGGGAAGAACCACAGCTATCCATTTCTTCACCACTAACAAATGGGCACATTTACACATTTTAAGCTGAATTTGGACTGTCACCTCCAGAGAGAGAGGGGTGACAACATAATTGTGTTGTGAAGCCAATTGGACTACATTAGGTGTGTGAAGTAGACACATCAGCAAAATGGGGAGATATGTATGGGACAATATTTTTTTGGGGGGCAGGTTCCCTTTTCATTTTTTAAAGGAGAGAGTGAAATGTTGGGAGAGGGACTGTGGCAGGCAAGTCGAGAAGGTGAGGAACCATTTGTAGACAGACAAGACACACAAGATAAGGCCAGGGTCAGTGAAGGACACAAGAGGGGGTGAACACTATGGTTGGAGTGGGGTTGGCGAATCAATGTCCCATAGATGTCAGCACAGTAACAGTGTGACTCATGTCCTCACCCATTGGACTGTCAGCACTGTTCCATTACTGCACTGGTGGCTGCATTAGCCAACATCTTAGTCTATGGCCTATCAGCTGTACAAGGATGGACAGCATGTTCTTCATCCAGCATAAGCATATGCCCACAGTCTGGTACACAGTCCTATGCACGACATCTGGCAACTCCATATGGGTGATGCAGGCACCCTCCCTGCCTCTGCTCCGAGTGGAGAGCACATGCCTGGCTAATAGGGCAGATCTATCTGAGGGAGGCAGGTAGGGCAGGGGCAGCAGGGGGGTTTCATGAGATGGCAGCCCAGAGGTGCTCTGCCTTGGTGCTGCAGCTGGTGGAGTGAACGTAGGCGGAACAGCAGGAATTGGCCTGCAGTAATAATATAAAGAAAAAACAAGAATGAAAATTAAATAAAACATGAAACAAAATCAAGGATTTTACAATAAGAAAAAAATATATAACAAAAATTATAAAAAGGTTAAATAATATTAATGCAAGCATGATGATACACAATGAAAGTTATCATAAACACAAGATAAAATAATACATAATAAACAAAACATAAGAGGTAATAAAAATGTAAGATAATAAGGTAAAGTATGATTAAAGAAATAATATAATAATAACAAATAAATCATAATAAAAATAAATGATACATAAATAACAAAAAGAAGATATGGGGTGGGGTGAGAAAAAAAAGGAGAACATTAGCAATTTCACACATTATACAATGACCTTTCAAAAATAATTTCATTGTCTACCGTTACAGTCTGTTTTAAACAATAACTGCTAAGAAATTCCTTTTTTATTTGGATTACATGTACAGTCATTACATGTGACAGCAGGCCATTGAAGCCACAGGTGTGGAAGTCTGCATTTCAAATGCTATAATGCTGATTACATAACAGTGCTGTCATTTTTATTGATGAAAAGCTAACAACATATTGTAATAAGATGATTTATATATATGTGGAGTGTGGTATTAGAAACCTCAAGCAGTGTCTACTGTAATAATGTACTTTTCCATTGGAATACAACATAATGCCAACTTCTTTCATTTTACACTTTATAGACTCATAGTCACTGCTATCTGAGAATGTGTAACTGTTGTTTTGTGTCTCAGACCGCACCTTTCTACTGTTTAGAGCAGAATATCTGGACATATCATTGCATATTGGGTGTACAAGGACCCATTATTAAGAACATATGGCAGATGTTGCTATTACACATATGCAAGCTAAATGCCACAAAATGCATCATTATCCCCTTTGGGAAAATGTCATCCCCACTTATTATCACATTAATAACAACGTACTAAGCATGCAATCAGTCGTGAGGGACTTGGGCACCAAGGTTGATAACAACCTGCCTTTTGACTACCATGTTGCCTCTATTGTATGGAAGGCTTTCTACATAGCTCACCTCATAAATAAGGGTATTTCATCCAGGAACAAGGAGGTCATAACATTCTAGTACTCCTCCCTTATCAGACTGATTATCGAGTACAATGCCCTCTTCGGCATGTACCTTGCCATGCACATGCAGCAGTTGGAGAGACCACATAGGTTCCTGACCAGGAAAATCCAGGGTCTCAAACACCTATCCTATACAGATAGGCTAAATGCCCTGTCCCTCTACTCCATCTCATACAGACTGCTCAGAGGTGATTTGTGTCTGGCATACAAGACCATTTCAGACCTAGCCTTAATGGAGTTGCTGCATATCCATAAGACAAACTTCACTCACGAAACCCATAAGCAAGGCCTTAACCTGGTTTGTGACATTAATAGAACTTGGTGGGATGGATTTGTGTCCCAAAGACTCCCCCATCTGTGGAATAGACTCCCTCTCCATGTCAAGTAGAGTATCTCTCTAACCCTCTTTAAGAAGAACCTGGATTACTGTATGGGAAACAGAAAATATAACCCTGGGAGCCCACCTGTGTCCCTGCTGGAAAGGGGAAACTAGTGCTGACTTTGAGGGAACATGGACAAAATTCTTGGCTAGGCTTATAAGGGCCTATGAACCTATGCATAGTTGCACAGGATTTCTGTTAACAGAACTTTTTAACATTAATTTATTTACTGATGTCCACATTAAGTACTTGCCAGACAACCACAAACCCTCCAATGACAAAGGCAAAAAAATTGATTCTTAAATCTGGATTTTCAGCAGATATAAGTAGTATTGAAAGGTACCATACAGATATGCATTTCCAAAATCATTGCAAAGTATAATGTAGTTAATAATCCATCCATAACTGTTAAAGCTGGAATAAGAGTGCTTTATATGATTATTCTTACTTACCACATGCTTGCCTCATACTCTCCAGTCACCTTTCATGGGATCTCACATTCAAGGCAATCTCTTATGCAGCTCTGGAGAAAAGGAAAAAGAAAAAGAATTATGAATACCAGTGTTTACCATAGCCATCTTGAGTATATTCAGGTAATACATCTAAATCATACTTGCACATCACTGGGGTATTCCCCAACTGGCAATCCCTGATCCACTCATCAAGGTTATCCCTCTTTCTCCTATAGAGGTTGCCATAGTCATGATAACATTGTTCACTGATATGGGGATACCAGTCACACTGTTAAGTGCCCTGGTCAAACAATCTCAGCCTTCTGCTTTGAATTGGGTACAGTATAGTCCTCCTGCAACAGGCGTGGACCATGATCACTAACCAGGAGCCCAATAAAAACCTTGGACTCCTGGACACCCCAGCACTGTGCTCTAAAGCTCACACATTCACCTGCTTCAGCCATTGCTGCATAAGTCAAACCTTAATGTATATAGTACAATTCCCAGTATTTCTCCCTTTAAATACCATGGCTTCCTGCCACTTGCACTTACTGAGAGTGTGCACTGTGCACAAGTTGATATATTTGAAAATGGTGTGCTCCACTTAATAATGCACAAACTGAATATTGTATAAATATATGTATAAAACCACTGATAGTTGCATGATTCTAAGTTGTGTGCACCTTTTTCTTAAATATTTGAAAAATCCATCACCAAAACAATTACACCGATATTTACTTACGTTATCAATTTATTTGGATATGCTGCAGTGTCAAACCACCATATAAAAATATGCATTACATGAATTAGAACACAGGACCACCTGGACTGCAGTCCAGCACTTAACCTATGTTGCCACAAGGGGAGTGACATCATCAAAGTTGTTTTACTAGTTCTAATGCTTTTCAATGTGTGAGCATAGCTCAGCTCCACTTACTGAGTTTGTGTGTGGGACAGCAATGTACACTCACATTTATTGAAAGTATCCTGTTTCTATTTTTAGATGTCTGATACATGGGTGATCCCACTGTGGAAACCCAATAAGGATCTACAAGCACCATGCCACATCTCACAAACATGTGGGAAGACTTAAAAAAAAAAAAAAAAAAAAAGAGGACATATGATGGGAAAAGATTTGTGGATTTCAGATAGTCATTTTGGATGGATGGAAGGACTGCATACCCTTTTGCTGGTGTGTGATATGGGTGAACCATCGATGCATACACAGATTCATTGTCTTTGCTGTTCTGCAAAGTTTCATGGCCAAATGTTACTGGGGCATCACACAACCTCACTTAGGAGCACTGTGCATTATGAATATCCAGTATGCACTACTGGTGGTGCTTAGTGGTCATGTACATGGATACCCTCTACATGGCAAGTCTTTTGGAATTGGGCCATTGGTGTAAGCTACTACCCTTCATTGTACTAAAAGTATACCCTACCACTACAGATAATGGCTTGGTCTCCTCTATCTATGATTAGACCCAGGACTGTATCCACCTTTACCCAAATTCTTCTTTCAAACTTTTCTTCCTATCTAATTTCTGTAGTAACCAAATTGCATTTTCCAGTGCCAAGTTGATATCTGTTATCTAAGTTTAATTTATTTATTTACTTATTTGCTTGTTTTATTTAATTGTAATGTGTTTACTGGGGTAGACGGCTGATCTTAATGGACCATCTTTAGACACAGCTCAAGCGAGAGAACAAGAATGCAATGAATAATAGAATAATCAATATCATATTCAACAAACAACTTGTTGCTGCATGGGAAAAGAAAGGAAGACAGGCAACTTGGAGAAAGAAAGTAGGCTAGAGTATGGGAGAAGATAGTAGTTAGGAAGGGTTATGGAATAAGCAGTAAAAGATGGAAAGATGGAATGCCAATTTGGTAATGGGTGGAACAGGATTAAGTTGGGAACATTGATGTATAAAGGGATAGTGATAAGATGGGAAGGTGAAAGAAATGAGAAGAAAGGATTAGTGAACTAATAGGCAATTCAATGCTGTGTTTGTGTACTGGAGTGTAGGAGTTGATTAGGAAGAAGATTTCATATTAATTGGTTTATGCTATTCCATTATGATTGAAATGGGAACAAGACATCCATTTGGAAAGGTATGATTTAGCTTAGCTCGGAGTATAGTGAATGGTTCAAATTCTTTTAGTTTTATGAGGAAGAAATTGCCATTTTGTGGGGCAAGTATGAAGAAACTGTTGTTAGTACAGTGGAGCTTAATTCAGAGTCTTTGTGGAGAGGGAATTGAGGGTTTAAGGGATCTTAGATTGCAGTCTAAGTTGTGTTTAGTGGTAAACTAAGGGTGGAAGTTAATTTCAGTCACATAAAGTGCAGATGAAGAAACACAGTAACAGTTTACCGCATTGTTGACTTGATAAGATTCAGTCTTCACTCATATCCTGACTATCTTTGTTAGATGTTTCCTTTTTCATTGCTAAAGAACTTTTCCTTCAACCACAGAAGATCTTCTTTTCCACTTACCATATTCCTCACTCAGTTTTATACTTGCTATATTTATTGACACATTAACCTTAACTCAATCTCTCCCAGTTTCTCCCATTTCTCATTGCCATTGAGCTCAATTCACCCCTGAGACTTCCCTGGCCCTCCTCACTACCACCTTTTTACCCAAGATTGTCCTTTTTATACTGATCTTCCATTTCACTCATTCTATTCTATCCCTTCATGATCTCATCTTACCCTCTCTCAACAAAGCCCTGTTATGTTCTTAAAGTCTTCCCAACTATTTATGTACTTTACCCTGCTTCTTTTTGCTACCTCCAATATTCTAATCTGCCCATTTTCTATTCCACTTCATGTCTCATATCATGACCCAATCTTCTTCATCCTTTTCATCTATAACTACCACCTCACTGCAATTGCCCATTCATCTGTTTCAAGAGTCAGGCTTCTCACTGAGAACTGTAACCTACAGCTGTTCCTCCATTTCCTTATATTCTATAAATCCATAAACCACAACACTACCCTGCTGCCTACAAATTTTACCCATTTGTTTTCAAATTCTTTCAGCCATATGCTATGTTCTCCACTTGCTTGCATTTCACATTCACTAAACTAGATCGCCAAATAAATTATTATAATATGAAAATAAAAAACACAGGTTTTAAGGTTAGACAGACAACCACTCAAGACATGCTTATTTGACTTGTGTCTTTTCAGGCAGAAAAAAAAGCAGGACATTGCCCATGTTCTACCATGCTTATTTAATGAAGAGTGTAGTTAGGACTGAGGGTAGGCTTAAAATGATACTGCTATAAAAACAACTCCTGCCCTTACCACAGCACAGTAATTCTGGCATAGTATATCTAATATCTGGCATGGATTTCAGTGTGCAACTTGCTATAAAATCTGCCTTTCATTCAAATGGAGCGCACTGACAGCAAAATTCTGTGGTTCTCTGGCAAAGGCCCAAACTGGCTAGATAATTATGGAATGATCGTAAACAAAAGAAATAAGAACGTTTTGTCTTCATCAGAGCTATTTGTTGTCAAACTTCTCCTACCAATCAGTGTCTATTTGCAATGTGGGATATATGTTTTCTTCAAAAACAACACCTCAAACAAAATATTGCCACTCTATTTCAATGTATGAAACCACTCTCACTGAATTTCGTGAATGAACTGATCATAAAAATTAAAAATATGCCAACAAACTTGGCTTTGATTCTCAAATCTGCAAATTTTGAATTATCCATGTCTAAATAAGACAGGGTTACAACAAGTACACTTGAAACTAACTCCTGAAACTACCACTATGAATAAGGAAAAACCCATCAGAAATGCAAAATTACTGCAGACATGCACATCTTCACATAAGCTGCTGAGAATGACCAAAACGATTCATCATTATTTGACATTTAAATTCTATTTCAAAGGAGATCCAGTGTGTATCAGTCTCTGAAGAAAGTAAACAAGATCAGATCTGACTTAAAAATCATTGTCCAAAGAATATGTGAAAACCATATTCATATTCCAAATGTAATTTGAGACACATTTAAAAAACGCTTCCACTTCATGTCAAGCAGAGCACCTCATTGGCCCTTTTCAAATGCAATCTGGATGATTAGATGGGTAACCATAAGTTCACCCCAGGGGTTTCACCTATGTTCCTCCTGGACAGGAGTGAAAGGTGCTGATCATGGAAATAAGGGTAAAACTTGTCTAGGCTTATAACAGCCCTAGGGTCATTAGCCTAGTAACCTTCTATGATCCTATGATCCTATAAGACTCCCAACACAATTACTTCCAGGTTGAACAGTCCAGCAACATTTCCTGCCACCTTCATTCCATCAGCATTTTTCCATCTGCATTGCTGAAAGGTGATTCCCTCAGCTCTCCTTCTACTTTATAAAGAAGAGATGCCTGACACCTTTATTTATTTTATAGTTGGCCTTTCCTCATTTATTTAGATTGTCACCTTGTTTTACTCACAATTTAACATAGATCTCCATCTGTCCTTTTCATGTCTTTGTCACTTAATCCCTAACATCATTTTCCATTTCTTGATTTATATATACTGGAGGTCTAAAGAGAGTAGTCTCTCTTAAAAAGGCTTTACAGAGCTTATGAGATATAATGTTTGAATTAGACAACCCAACATGAAAGTTAGAAATGGCTGCCAATTGAACCCTAATTGTAGCAGAAGCGGACCCAGAATGAAAAGTTGTGCTAGGAATTCCAAAATTTCGTGGACTGGGGCTGAAAAGGGATCTACATTCCTAGCCTCTGCCCAACAAGAAAAACATTTCCATTTGCTAGCATAAGTTTTTCTAGTTGTGGACTTGTGAGAGGAGACAATAATCTCACGTACAGCCAGGGAAATGTTGGGAAGCCTGGCTAAGGTTGGAAGTGAAGCAACCAAGCTGTGAGCTGGAGTGTTTGGAGGGATTGATGCTGCCTGCCTGATTGATGAATCAGTAGGTCTGGAATCGGATCCAGAGTCCAGGGCTGATTGAGAAGGTAATGGTGCAGGAACAGAAACCATATCTGTCAAGGCCAGTAGGGGGCAATGAGGATTATTTTGCAACCCAACGATATTGATTTCTGTATGAGTTTCGGTATCAGGGAAAATAGAGGGAAGGCATAAAGAAGTCCCTGAGGCCAATCGTGGACTAGGCCGTCTCTGGGTGTGTGACCTGGAAGTGGAAGAAGGGAGAAGTAGTTGATGCATTTGCTGTTGAAGGGGGTGGCAAAAAGATTGCAGCAAGGCTGTCCCCATTTGCAGAATATCAGATCTGCAACTATCTGATTCAGAGACCACTCATGAGGCATGAGAATAGCTCTGCTAAGCCTGTCCACTATGACGCTGGACCTCCCAGGGATGTGCGGCGCAATCAGAAATCGTTGGGAGAAAATCGCCCACTGCCAGAGTCTGAGTGCTTCTTGACATAGGGGGTAGGACCTGGTTCTGCCCTGCTTGTTGATGTACCACACCACTGACATGTTGTCCATTTGAATTGCAATGGTCCCAGAAGGGAGAGAGTCCTGAAGAGCTTGCAATGCTAGGAGCACGGCTCTCATTTCTAGGATGTTTATATGCAGATGGTACTCGTGAGGCTGCCAAGTGCCATGGACTGTCCTGCCCTGATAATGCCCCTCCACCCTATCATGGAGGCTTCTGTGGTCACTGTGGCAACCAGAGGGGGCTGAATGAAAGGTCTGCCCTGAGTCACTAGTGGGGAGACCATCCACCAGGAAAGGTGCCTTTTGCATGCTTCTGTAATCATGATCATGTGAGACATGGGCAGCTGTTGGAAAGACCACTGTGTGAACAGAAGCCACTGAAGGATCCTCATGTGAAAGCAAGCCAGTGGGTTTAGAAGAATTGCCACTGCCATGGAACCCAGAGTTTGAAAGATGAAACTGACTTGGATTATTTTGCTCTGCATTAGAATTTGTACTTGCTGGTGAATTGCAGACACCCTTTCTGGCAGTAGCCTTGCGGACACATTCCTTGTGTCTAAGTCTGCTCCTATATAGGTGATAGATTGACAGGGTAACAAGGCAGATTTTTTGAAGGTTATTGTAATGCCTAGCTGGGAGCAGATTGTGATTGTGTAGTCCCTGGCTTGCAGAAGTTGATGCCTGGTAGTAGCAGTGAGGAGCCAGTCATCTAAATATGGAAACACCTGGAATCCTCGACATCTCAGTTGAGCCGTGACCACTGCCATACATTTGGTGAACATCCTGGGGGCTGTGGTGAGACCAAAGGACAGAGCTCTGAACTGGTAATGACTGGCTCCCAGCCGGAAGTGAAGAAATCTCCTGGAGCTCCTGTCCATTTTGATATGATAGTACACATCCTGAAAATCTATGGAGAACATCCAATTGTCCTGACACAGAAAGGGTAGAATGGACTGTAGCGTGACCATCCAAAACTTTGTTCTTTGAACAGACCTGTTAAGTCTGCTGAGATCCAGAATTGGTCTCCAGTCCCCTGTCATTTTTGGTACCAAAAAGAACCTTGAGTAAGTTCTGGATCCGTGTTGGTTTGCCGGGACTTCCTGGATGACTCTTTTTTTCTAGCAGTTTTGAAACTTCTATGACTGCTTGGTCCCTCAAATTGGGTGGAACATCTAGAAGGCATTTGTTTGATGGTAAGGGGGGCTGAGAGAAGGGAATTTTGTAACCTCCAGATATAATGGACCATACCCATTTGTCTTGCGTTAAATTTTGCCAGGCTTTTGGGTACAGTGAAAGTCCTCCCCTGACTGCCTCCAGAGGTGGGCAGCCAGGCAACTCTTCAGGGATGCTGAAAGGGCTTCTCAGAGAAGGATTCTCTGTTGCCCTAGTTCTGCGGGCCCCATCTGCCATGAGGGCAGCATCTGTTGTTGTTTTTTCCCCCTCTGCCTCTGGTGGAAAAATCGCTACGTGTGTCAGGCGAGGCTCCCTGGGATTCTTGGAACCACATTTTACCACTCTTCTGACCCTTGGTGTATGATCTGGAAGGAGTGGAAAAACGGACTCCCACGGCAGAGAGAGTCTTGCCTTCTTGCTCACACCTAGTCAAAGTGTCTTTCACCTGTGGTCCAAAAAAAAAAGGAACCATCAAAGGGGGTGTTGGTAAATGATGCTCTAAATGGTTCCGCAAAATTACACAGCCACATCCATGCATGCATCCTAAGGGCCACGCCAGTACCTGTGGCTCTACTCGCACCATTGGCTGCATATGAAATGAGCCTCATGGAGGAGTTAACTACAGAATTAAGCATCGCCAGCTGGGAAGCCACTTTAGCTTGAGTCCCCTCAGCAGATGGATCTTGGAGGGTATCTCCGAGCTCTTTAAGGAAATCCCTCTGAAGCCAGGTAAAATGGCATAAGTAGCTCAGTGATCTCATAGAAAAGGTCACTGAAGCAAACATTCACTATCCCGTATCTGTCCGTGGTCCTAGACTCCTTGTTAGGAGGATGGACAGATGAAGAAGTTTCCGCTAACTCTTTTTTGGTGGCTGCTGCTACCACCGTGGCATCAACAGGAACACCTTTGGTAAGGAACTGCTTCTCATGGGGTGCATTGATGAACTTGCCAGGTCTCCTCGGAGTTGGTTCCACTGTGTCTGGAGCTGACCAAGCCTTTCGAGCCACCACTGACATAAGTGGATCGAAAGGCAGAGAAACCCAGGAGGTGGAAGGTCGGGAACCAAACACATCCAGGAATACAGACTCATCCTCGGTAGGGGCTAGGAGATTCCAGTTCCCCCTCTGCTTAAGCATTTCTAGGATGTCCAAAAAAGAAACATCTTCAGAGGGGGATCTCTGGGATCCTTCCGAATCATCTAAGTCTGTATCAGAAGTGACAGACTCAGGGGAGTCAATGTGCTTCCTCTTGCACTTCTTCTTATGAGGGGGCTCCTCTGAATGATCAGGGGAGGCCTCAGAAGAAGAGGACACACCCAATGGGGTGCCCTGGAGTGCCGGTTCCCCATGCTTGGGGTCTGGAGGAGGAACAGAGGTGGGCACAGGCACAGGCACTACAGGGGACAGAGCTGGTGGGGCCAATAGTGGAGCTGACTCAGTCGCCAGCACACTCCTCATGACATCGAAGGTGTCCCTGCCATGATGCAGAGAAGGCTCCAGTTCCAAGGAAATCGGAATCCTTCTCTTCACCAAGGGAGATGGCTCTGAGGCCGATGTAGGAGCTGAGCTCACATGCGCTGAAGCTCCGAGAAGGAGAACGGAGTTGGACAAGGTTCCGATGCCACTTGCCCACTCGGAGCCGATGAGGGAGCCCCGGCACCCAGATCCCTCAATGGATGGCACCATCATGGGAACCAGAGCTGACGAGGGAACCAAAGAAGATAAGAGTTATCAGAGCCGACAGTTCCACTACTTGATCCCCAACAAACTCCGGCTCCAAGCTCAATGAAGTCAGAGAAGGAATATCGATAGAAGTGGACGGAGCCGACACCTGTTGAGGAGGGCTGGGCAACATCTTGGCAAGTGTCTGCAACTTTACCAACCTACTGACCACTCTCTCCACATCGTGATCTGACAGCCTAGAGGATCGAGAAGAGTGAGAAGATCTGTGACTGTGCTCACTCTGAAGCAGGGGAGACTGAGGATTCGAATGTTTCGATTTTAAGGAAGGGGACCTCAGCCTCTTGTGGCTCCACGAAGGCTCCGAAGTTTCTGATGGCGCCGATGGCGAGATAGTCTTATCGGTTCCAGCCGGAACCAAACTAGCTGGTGGAGTCTGAACCAAGGACGGCTCCGAACATGGAGCCGATGGCTTGGTGGTTTGGGGGATTTCACAGGCTGAGTCTTGGCCGGCGAATCCTGGGGCTTTAAAAGACCCCTAAGAATAAGCTTATTCTTATGCTCCAGCAGAACTCTTGGACTAAATACATGGCAGATAGAACAAGAGTCCTGCAGGTGCACAGCACCTAAACAATAGATGCAAAAAGTGTGTCCATCTGTCAGAGACATTTTCTGACAGCATGAGTCACACTTCTTGAACCCAGACAAGTAAGTATCTTAATCAAAATCAAAGCAAAATCATTCTATGTTATGAGAAATACTATATATAAAAAGGTTGCACATGAAAACTAGTTCCTTTTAAAAATGCTAAGGTAACCAAACTAGCAAGATCACACAGAGAAGTAAGATAAAGTGAAAATGAGCTAAATGACTTAACTAATAGGTAACTGTTGTCTTGATAAATATTGCTATACCTTTCAAGAGCTATGGTTTAGGCATGCAGGTATGATTTGTGCCCTCATATTTACCAAGTGTCCTAGATTTACTGATATTTTTCATAAACAAGACCTATGTAATTGTATGTATATTAATAAATAAACATTTCAAAAATATTCATTATCACTAGCAACAGAAGCATAGATAGTGTAGGCAAAGGGAGTAGTAAAATCAGGTGCAAAGTGCTAGAGTGGTGCAAGCAGCAAATGCCAGTCCATCCTTTGTGCATTATTGGCATTCAGAAATGAATGTGGATGTTGCATTTGCAGTTAGAAATGAAACACTTTAGCACTTCTTGTGTGGCGTAAAATCTTGCAGCTGTTTGTTACAAATGGAGCAGGCAGATTGCTACATTTTTGTTACATTTTAAAAAAAACAGAAGAGTTTTTTTTTTTTTTTGCTTTTTTACCCCCTCCATGGTTATTAGTGTAAGCAGGAAAGAATGTACTTGTTTTTTTCAGATTAGGTAACAGTCTTTTTGTTTGCTTGTTTGTTTGTTTGTTTAGTTTAGTTTGTTTTTGTTTTGCTCCATAACTTAAAGTTGAAAGGGTGCCAGATCAGAGGAATGCACCAAGTACTAAAATAGCTAGGTAGACCTCTGACTAGCAATACAGAGTCTAGTAACTGAAGAGTTTCTACTCTGAAAAATAAGTAAGAACTCCTCCTCCTTCTGGCTGGTTGTTGTGTATTTAAAAGCACAGACCATTATTATTTTAATACTCAGAAGTTAAGAAGTATAAACTACATCAATAAATTGTGAACACTTTACATACATAACAAGGGATAAATAAAGGGCACACAACATAACAAGGGATAAATAAAGGACACATATTTACAATCTACCCAAATGGGCAATCAACCTTGAACAGCAAAATTGTTGCTCTCTAAATGTGACAACTTCATTTTAGCTCCAAGTCCAGTTTTGCATTGCTGCGTTCCCCTGGCACTAAACTCATGAAAAGAAACATGATTTCCTGACTGAAAATTACATTCACGCTTGCCAATGGATCTTCAAATTTACCTTGAAAATGCAAATTCCTCATATCACATTACTGTGAGATAACAATAGTATACTGCAACAACAAACAGGCACTTGTTTGGAAAGAAACTCTCTTCATAAATGTGTTTACATTAGCCATTCTTATGTAATCAACCAGATGCATATCGCCAACATTTACAAATTAATGCTGAGAACTCTTTCCTAAAACAATCTTAGACTTTACCCTAAAGTAAAAGGATATGCCCTATATCTTGATTCTATTTAATAGATCCTTGATGGCCTCATTCGCCACATTGTTGTACCGGAATTGAATTATCTTTGGCAAGTTGTTTCACAAAGTGGCATGCAGACTGCGACTGCAACATCCATTCTGCAACCTGAATGATGAACCACAATCAGTGGCAAACTCAAAAAAACAAAAAACAAACAAACATTGTCTCTTTTCAGAGCACCTGTCTGTCTCACATAATGGAACTACCAAATAAGAGCATTCAGAATGGACTTCAAGCCATGTCACAAACAGCGACATTGTCTGCTACACCTCAGAGCTAATGCTGGGGCATGTCACATCATTAGCTTCCATGATAAACTCCGCACACCCTTTCAAAAGATATGCCCAAATGTTACATGCACACAGTTCTACATATACTATACAGTTCTAAACAGTATAGTCCACGAAGGTCACACCTAATCTAGAGTGGAGTGGAGTGGGCTGTAATAAATGAGAAAAATCACTCACTTTTTTTTTTTTTTTTGAATTTTTATGCATCAAACACAAAAGACCAGAAAATGTCAAGTATTTCAAGTACATCAGTTAGTCTAGTGGCTACATGGACACTAACTGTCAAACAAAGCTCATGAGTGTGTTAGGTCATCAAGTTTGGGATTATGACTAGAAATACGCAAACTGGGAAAGTAGGGCAGTATAACAATTTGCCATTAAATCTAGATGTCAAATTCAAATTAATACATTTAAGAGCTATGCAGTGATGTTATCTTATTAATTTTTAATGGTTGAGTTCTTTCTCGTTGTATAGCTCACTAAGGTTATTACAATGAAAGATCAATGATTTTTGTTTTGCATCCTATGTGATTTGCAAACATATAGCAATGCTATTATTTTAAACGAAATAGTTCATTAGCTTCTACAGTCTATTCTCTCTAAGTATTCTCTCTTGTTACTGATCCATAGTACCAATAAAATGTACATGTAAAACATATCCTCATACCTGGGCAGTCTCGTTCAATTCTCAGTTAGAGCGTCTTCTGTGTGGTGACATGCGTGAATGGGCATTCCTTCGTTGTAGGTTGTGCATCAGGCCCGGCAAGTCGGCACATAAAAATCTACTGCCAATCATTAGCAGACCAGAGTTCCACTGTGGTGACCCCTAACCGGGAAAAGCCGAAAGACACAACGACCTGGGCAGTCTATAATAACAAAACCACAGTTTGATGTAGTATCTACAATAAGATGGTACAGTCAAAAACTGTGAAGAATTCATGATTATTAGTTACAGTTGTAAGATAATTCTTATTCTATCGGGATGGATAGCCAGTCGGTCCCTATCTGCATATAAAATCAAATGTTGTAATATTTGGACCATTACTTATGCATAAGGCAAAAGGTAAGATCCTGATGAATGTATGCTAATTAGAAAATGGGTTTGAAATGCACCATATGCTTATAAAATGCCTTTCATCTCATGGCATGAGAGGTATGCATATATATTTTTTCAGCATTATGAAAAGATTTTGCAACTGTGCAAAGTAATTTCTGTGCACTCACACCCACTTTTTCACATGTATATATCTCCATACTCTCCTCAGCCACAGACACACACAAAAACAGATGCACATAGACACACTTACCCCTCCCCCAGAACATGTGTCGTCCCTCCCCCAGAACATGTGTGCACACACAGACATGCACACACAGAAGCATATGTGACCACACTCACACATGCACACACAAGTACACTGGTGTATGCTCATGCACACATGCACACACACATGCTCATGCTGAGTATGAGCAGACATGCACATGCTCATGCCTGACTATAAGCACACACTTGTGCACACACACACACACACACACACACACACACACACACACACACACACACACACACACACACACACACACACACACACGCACACCCTCACACACACACACACACACACACACACACACACACACACACACACACACACACACACACACACACTCACACACACTCATACGCATACACACACATACTCAGATACATGCTCATTGACATACATGCACACAAAAAGTAGATGGATACAAGCATGTGTGCATGTGTACAAGCACATACACACACACACACACACACACACACACACACACACACACACACACACACACACACACCTAAATGCACACCACACATCTCGCACATATGTACCCAAGCAAAATCTTGTACTTATACACTGGTTTTGCACTTTGTTTTCTTAATATATCATTCCCAAAGGCATTGTGATGAAGTTCCACAATACATAAATTAGACATGTAACAACAATAACTGCAAGACTGAGGTTTAGCTCTGCTTTCAGTCCATTTCACAAATGACCTAGTATGTGTGCTTTATCTGCTATAATGCCATTTTGAATCTCCCAAAAATTGTTTCTATATTAGAAGACATCTGGTCATTGTTGTTACTTATTTTTATTCTTCTGCTTTGTTGTACAACTCACACAACTGCCTAGATAAAGAGTAATCAATAATAGCCTTACTAAAGTTGACTTTTCTGAGAGAAACATGATCTTTTCTACCTTTTCTTACTGTAAGGATACTCTTCTAGGCAACCATACGTGTAGTGCATGTTATATGTGTTAAATTGAATTAACAGGTTACATAGCCTAAGATACTGTACAACTGTATATTCATATTTACTGAACGGTTTATTGAAACAAGCTAACCAAGCACTACCATCAAGATTTTGCATATTTTCTTTATAACACAAATTACTGTTAGATGCACTGTTTCCTCAGATGACTCAAATTACAAAATGTCCCCCAGACAGTCTTTAACAGTCACTTTTCAAACTTCATTCTTGCTGAAACATTCTTTTCTTGTATAGGAGCATTCCTTGTCTGCATACTTATCTCATCCAGAGAAAAAAAAACAGTTTTTTAGCAGGCAGAAATGTTCTTTCCTTGATAGGATAGTCTGTAATTTTTTTCTGCTGTTTTAGCCATTTCCCTATAGCAGGTTTATTCACTTGAATATGTGTATACATTCAACTGATTTCAGCAAGCCTCTATTGTCAGTGCCATTTGTTACAAAAATATTCAGAAGTATAATACTTTTTGTTCCACACAAACACATTATGTTAAGCTAATCATACTTGTTTACAGTGTATTTCTTTAACATGCTTGCAGATGCTGTGTTACATGCTATTTCTAAAATTATCACACTGTTACTATGATTGAAAGCACTTTAACCAAACCTCTGTTACTGTGAAAGAAAAACAGTTCACTCAATTTATATATACATTTTCTATCAAATGCATATTATTACTATAAGGCAAACCAGTTTTCCTTTATATAATTCAATCACTCTTCTACCTACTCCAGGAGTCATACCTGCAGAAGTAGGAAAAGGCAACTTCTGGTACTGAGTGGAAACAGATATCTGGCAAGAATTAATGAAGCATGTTTCCTACCTGACATGGATCACACATTCTAGCCAACAGCAAAGGGGCAGTTAAGATTACCTGCAGTGGTGGAGGGGTCATCAGCTGGCTGGGTGGTCTTCAGAGGTCTAAGAGAGAAAGCCAAAGTTCTGTAGTAAGCATTTTTTCTTGATTTATTCTATGTGTGTGTGTGTGTGTGTGTGTGTGTGTGTGTGTGTGTGTGTGTGTGTGTGTGTGTGTGTGTATAAGTATGTATAGATATATTTTATATATCTATATACATACTTGGAGAAATATGTTTGTATATAGATATAATTACTTTAAATGTATGTACATAGATAAAAACATGTATACACGCATACTGTAGGTATGTAAATAATCATAGATGCAATCATGCTATGTATGAGTAATATGTGCATATACATACTTTAAACTCACTGACTGTGCATGCTACAATTTCAAAAAGTAGTGCTTTTAGTATCAATGGTGTGTTAGAGGCATATATAATGCAAAACTGAAATTATGTTTGTTTAATATAGTTTGAATTTATTTTTCTGCTTTGTCATACATTCATAGGTTCATAGGCAGGTACTAGGCTATCGGCCCAAGGGCCTAAGTAAGCCTAGCCAACAAGGTTCCCTGGCTTACGCCATCCAAGAAAGTTATTTCCTGACCACTGTGGCAATGTGATTATCAAAGGAGAGACTACTGTCTAC
The DNA here is from genome assembly GCF_019279795.1 of Protopterus annectens. Lineage (NCBI taxonomy): Eukaryota > Metazoa > Chordata > Ceratodontiformes > Protopteridae > Protopterus > Protopterus annectens. Next base: position 1,061,368,742 of record NC_056727.1, on the reverse strand, counting down.
CTGTATCCTAAGGTCTCTTATCACATTTTCGGCATTAAGTAGACTACCAGCTATGTGGTAGTTCATGGGTACAGAGTTTTTACCAAAGCAGATGACAATACACTTTTTGGCATTAAGCTTCAGGCCATGGCTTTGACACCAGGCATCTGTCTCAGTGAGGCCCTTTTGTAGTATGTCCACATCATTAGGAGTTTTGATTATGACTCCTAGTTTGCAGTCATCTGCAAACTTTGTTAGCAGAAGACTCTCTATGTTAGCCTGTACTTCAGAGAAGTAGCTACCAAACAGGAGAGGATCCAGGACTGAACCCTGTGGTACTCCACTTGTCACTGGTCTGAAGTCGGATTTGGAGTCTACTACTTTCTCAGTGTGGGTTCTGTCCGTGAGCCAGTTGGCAACCCATCTTGTGACATAGGGATTTATATGTAGTTTAGTGAGCTTATCTATAATTCCAGAGTCGGGGATGGTGTCGAAAGCCTTGGTGAGATCTAGATAAGCTGTGTGAACCACTTTACCCTCATCTATGGCTTTGATGACTGCTTCAAAGAAGTCAGTCAGGTTTATGAGACATGATCTGCCTTTTACAAATCTGAACTGGGTAGGGTCCAGAGGTTGGAGATTAACAATGTCTTTGTTTATGGGTTCCATGATGATATCTTCCATGGCCTTGCAGACTAGGCTCATCAGGCTAATGGGGCGGTATTTCCCAGGGTCCATCATGGCCCCCCCTTTGTGGAGTGGGATAACTGCCACAGTGCGCCATTCAGTGGGCACAAAACCTGAGGTGAGGCTATGATTGAACATGGTACTTAGGTAGGGTGCCAGTTCATTCTGTAGTTCATGTAGAATGCAGCCTGGGATATTGTCTGGTCCCATGGATGCTGTGTTCTTGGCTTTGGAGAGTGTGTTTTTTACCTGTATAGCCATGATTACAGGACCTTGGCATTCTTCCGGTATAGAGATGGGCCCTCTAGGGGGTGACAGGGGGGTAAAGTTAGCACTGAACCTATCTGCAAGGATGTTGGCAATATCAGTTGGTTCTGTATATTTAGTGCCATTGTGCTGTAACTCAGAGCAGATCTGAGTGTTGCCACTGAGATTCTTGACATAGCTATAGAATGCTTTGTGGTTGTCTTTAGAGTCAGTGGCAATTTTGTTTTCGTAACTAGCTTTGGAGGATTTTATGAGGTATCTCAGCTTCTTACTGAGGTTGAACAGGGAGTTCTTCCAGTCATGGGATTTTACTCTTTTCTACAACAGTTTCTTTCTTCTGTTGTAGAGTTTGTTTATGGCAGAGGACCACCAGATTGGCTTCCTTTTGTTGGAGGATACCATCTTGGTTCTATTAGGGATAGCATGATCCATGCACACGTGTGAGTGTTTATAAAGTGTATTTGTGTAGGATTCAGCAGTCGCACCTCTATTGTCCACCTGCATGGGTGTCATGAAGTTTGCCACTTCTGTCTTAAGAAGTGTGAAGTTGGCTTTGGAGAAGTTTTTTATGGTGGTTTCCCTAACTGGGGTTGGGGGTGGGATGTGGATGTCTAGGGTGATTAGCTTGTGGTTGGATCTGACCAACGAGGAATTGACCTCTGGTGTGGAACAATGGTTGCCCATGTTGGTAATGACCAGGTCTAGGATATTGCTGCCCCTGGTAGGGGTGTGAATAAGATGATCCAAGGCATTGGAATGTATGAATTCTAGAAAACATTGAACAAAAGAGTTGGTACATGAGTAGTTTTCTCAGTTAATGGTGGGGTAGTTGAAATCGCCCATTATTAGGGTGTTAGGTTGTACCCTAATACTTTCCAGTTTATCAAGAAATGAGGAGTGGGAATCCTGGGGGGTCTGTAGGAAGCTACAATTTGGATTGCGGTCTTGCCCGGAGTTAGTTGCACTTGGATAATCACGGATGCATTATGCTGTGCAACTAGCCTGGAGGTGTGGATATCCTTAATGAATATGGACATGCCTCCCCCTTTAGTGCTTCATTCCAGGTTAGGTGGCCAAATGGTGTGGTATGAATTATAGCCTGGTAAGGCAGGGGTGCTCTCTGGAGCTTTGAACCAGGTATCTGTCACTGCACAGATGTCGATGTTCTTCATTTTAAGGAGTGCTTCAAGTGAGTGCATTTTGAGGTTTAGACTTCTAGCATTGAGTAGCATTACCCTCAGATTTTGCTTGCATCTACCTGTTACGGTGGTGAATTTGGCATTTGAACCTTGCCTAAAAAAGGCACTATAGGGGTGGCAAGAGCCTTAGCCAGTATCCGGAATCCCAAGGGTGACATGTGCAGGCCATCTCTGGCAAAGCATTGTGGTCTGTCGATCATGTCGATCATGTCATACCAGAGAGACAGATACTGGATCTCCTTAGAATTGGTATTTCCAGTTTCCTTAAACTTAATAACACCACCATCTTCAAGCAAAGCCTAAGAGAATACCTCACCAACCACTGGCTCTTTCCATGCTCCAACGCTGACTAGGGATCCTATTTCATCACTACTTCTGACACCTGACAACTATAATATATGCTTCCTTTTTTATGCCTACCAATCATTAAACACATTCCAGTTACAGGGTTTCATATCCCAGCATTGCTGTAGCCATTCATATGGATTCTATATCTGTCTGTCCTATTGATTTATTTCACTGTACGGTTATGACCTGCTAGTTGGCTCACTCTATTTATTGCAGCTTGTATTGTTTCATTCTTTTTAATTTCTTTGTATAACTACTTGTGACTTCTTATTTACTTCATGTAATGTTTGTTTTGCATCTGATTTATTAATTTGTATAACACTTTAATACTTTGTAAGCCTATATTTTGCATATGTATGGAGCTTTTCTCCCGGGGTCTCCACTGAAAATGGATTTTCAGCCCAGTCAGACACTTACCCAGTAACAAATTTAAATAAATAATTTTCTATAAATTTGCCCCAAACAGCTCCAAACCAATGATTCATCTGTACCACCATAGTATTCATAGTTATTCCACTTTTTTATATATAGTTTTGTATATGGGATGGGCGAATGTATGTTTTCCAGTTTCCATAATGTCAATCCAGAAATGTTGTAATCCACATTAGCAAATGGTAGTGTGTATTTGCTAATATGGGATCAAAGTTATGGTAAAAGATTGCACTACAGTTGGGATTGGGAAATTTACTCTTTCCCTCACTGTAGTGTGATCTCAGAGTTGGAATATATAATATGCAGAGGGGTGTGGGGGACACAGCCCACCCCCCACATGGGAGTGCAGAAGGGCTTGCCCACTTGCAAGACTGTAAAAACTTGGCTGTAGATGTGCAATTCTTATGGCAGATTCAGAACAACTGTCTGAGAGTCTGACATCACTCCCTGACATTTTGAATAAGTTCTAATGTGGATGTCGAGGTGATGATTTCTGAAATTTTGTAAAACAGATTTTGTTGTGACATTCAACATTTTGATATATATATATTTTTTTTCAAAAGTAAGAGTCAAGCACTCCACTTTGGGTATGTGAGCTAAACACATTAACCATTATATCAACCCCAAAACCTCATCATCTGCCACTGAAGACCATACAGAATGACCATTGGGCATGCATGGTAGACTCGAGTTGTTGTTGTTGTTTGTCTTTCGGCTTTTTCCCGGTAAGGGGTCACCACAGTGGAACTCCGGTCCACTAATGATTGGCAGTAGATTTTTACGAAACGCCGAGGTGCTAGCTCAACGCCCAACCTTCAATGAAGGCACGCTCATTTACACACGCATGTCTCTCGAACGCTACCCAACTGCGGGGAGGACATGCAGACTCCACACAGAAGGCACTCCCAAGCCAAGCCGAGAATAGAACGGGAGAACTTCTTGCTGTGAGGTAACAACACTATCGCCGTACCTCCGCGGCATGAGGTAGGGAAATAAATAGCTATGCAATAGTTTCCCTTACCTCTACATCCTTCCCTCCTTTTTTTAAATATATTCATTCATTCATTTAATTATTGTAAAAAATAGGATAACCACTTCCCCGTCCATCACTATCATGACTTTGTGATTGTCAAATGTAACTTTTCAAGCATTTATTTGCTTGTTTGGCTTTTTTTAAAGTAAATTCTTTATTTTAAATTTCTAAAGTACTACCTTACAACCCCTCCAAGCTGAAACTGGTAGAACTTGCAATATATATATATTTAAATAAGTAAATTAAATAAACAAAATATATAAACCAAGACTGTGCAGGTGATTAAACAGTCACCATACAGCCAATAAGCCCCTAGCATGATCCACAATTTCTTACACGAGAGATCTCTGCCAGCAAGTTCCATCTTCTGCTCTTCAATGTGCCTGCTGACAGATCTGCTGAGCGGAGGCTTAGCACTCTCGTAAAAGAAGGTATGCCTCATTACTCCCACCCAGATGACTCATACACTTGCTGATAACATGACATTACAAGGTAAGTCATCATTCTCATATTGTAAGGTCTGGTCTTACAGAAATATAGTTTTGTTGGAATAAATGCTACATAAATACAATATTCTCTGATAGGCCTGGAAATGTAGCCATATTAGAGCAAGCCTATATCTTCATTTTATATTTCATATTTTGCATGTATCGTTAGCAAATGCAGTTTCAGAAGAAAGGAATGCTTCAGTTAAATAATTTTCAGGTCAATACACTGATAAGGATGTGGATAGCTAGGGAACAGTCTGTTACAGACAGTTTAGAGACATTCACAGATTAGACACCTGAAATAATAAATAATATTTAGATGGTACAAGGATTGGGCACCAAGGCTAAGGAGGTGTGTAAAACAGAGAAAGGAAATTTACAGAGTTTGGGTATTAAGAGAGATACCTTCAAGACAGAAGTTAGATCAGTTCAGAAGCTGCAAAGAGCAGAAGTTAGAGAGTTACAAACGTTTGATGCAGAACAGTTCATTTCACTCTGCTGAGTTACAGAAGTCTGAGTATTCAGTTTGTAATCTTCAGTTACAGAAGTTTCCATGTGATTCAGTTCATCAGCATTGTCATTTGAGAAAGTTTCAGTTATACATGATTTTATGCTACTACTACAGACATGAAAATTTTTAAATTGCTGCTCACTATATAATAAATTCCAGTATTCCAAATGTTTAAAGTATCACGACTTTTATTTTTAAAGTACACAGAAAAGAGAAACTGTGATACTTGACACTTTTTCACTATGGCTCTGGACCTTAAAAGTTTATTTAATTGGTTTAACACTTATGTTTAGTTGTACAACCATGGTCTGGCTTACTATTACATCTTTTCATAACCATGTGATTTCTGCACTGTATTATATTATAAAGGATAAAAATATATGTAAGGAGGAGGTGAACACGGCAGAAGTACCAAATGTCACGTAATATATCCAAAGTAAACTTCCGCAGCTCACTGATATACGAGAAATACACTTCCACAATCCACTAATATACGAATAAAACAGCTTTATTATAAAACGAGTAAGCGCTTTCACCTGTATGGCTTCTTCAGACTCATACTCAATACTAATACAACAAGTTTAAATATCATTCAAGGCGGGAAAACTCTCAATTAAGAAACACTCAATTGAATAACACTCAATTAATTAAGAAATGGCAGCTGGCAAAAATGCTAAGCATATAATCTATATACTGCATGAAAACATGAGCAATATGAAACTGTTAAAAACATAAATAATATATATATAAAAAATCATATATATATATAAAATATAAAAGAGTACTTAATAAACGTGTATGTGAAAGACCATCATATAAAACCTATAGGGAGCAGTATAACAGTACTCATGAACATACTGTGTAATGAGACTGAAAAAGCTGCAAAAATTATGTAAAAAATGTGTTGCATGGCACCGAAAATAAATGGTAGAATAGAATCTGTAATGTGGCCGTAGACGGAATGGACAAATATAATGATGTGAAAGGAATGAGATGTACACTAACAAATGATAAGGGAAAATGCAGTGAAATGGTCATGAAACTCATCAGTGGACCTTAAGCCTCCTCATTTTCAAGAAGGGTTTAACAGATAACTTAGCATTAAGTCCTGGTGAAACATCAGATCTTAACTTCATGATCCAAATATTCTCTCTACTTTCAGTGTGCGTCCTAATGTCTCCTCCTCTGATGTTATCACTCACTTGTTCTACAATCCTAAAACTGAACGTGTGATTGGGACCAAACTCAAGGACATGTCTGGCCAATGCATTAGTTTTATGTATCATCCTAATACTATACAAATGTTCTCGTATGCGGTCCTTCAAACGTCTATTGGTCTTCCCTATATAGAAGGACCCACATGCCAGGCAAGTAGCAAGATAGATCACATTGCTAGTCATACAATCACCACTCACTTTGAATAAATATTTATGTTTACTTACAGGGTGCATGAATACAGTGCTGGAGTCAATAAAAGGACAGAAATTACAACCACCACAACTATGTGTGCCACTGGATTGAATATTAGAACGTAAGTTCATAGAACCCTTGTCACACAGTAACCTTTTAAGATTTTTCTTATTCTTGTATCTGAAGCGTGGAACATCACCCAAAATCTCTTTAAATTGTGAATCTACCATTAATACATTCCAATGGGCCTTGACTACATCCTTAATACCTCCAACATCATTAGTATAGAATATAGAAAATGCTGCTGTACTAGGTACTGTATTACCTGAACTGGTACCTGTATTTTTCTGATCTGCCATAATCCTTCTGTCAGAAAAATATGGAGCGGCAATACCTGATCTCAAATCATAAAGGCCTTCTATGCCTTTAGAAATATCATTCCTCTCATAGCCACGCTGTGACAGCCTTTGATTAAGATCAGTAAAATCACACTCAAAGCCAGTGGTACTCGGGTTATACCTGGAGACCCTCATGGCTTGTCCCTTGACAACATTGTTGAAAACATATTGTGGGTGCATGCTGTGGCGATGTAATAGAGTGTTCATGTGACAAGGTTTTCTGAAAACCCCTGTATTAATCAGTCCACTGGGTAGTTTCTCAACAAAAACATCCAGGAACGGTATCTTAGTAGCAGAAACTTCATAGCTAAACTTGAGATATGTGGTAGAAGCATTGATCTGTTGTACAAACCTACATAGATCTTCAATGGAACCTCCCCATAAAAAGAAAAGGTCATCCACAAAACGTCTGTAGAACAGGACATGTTCTACAAAAGCAGGTAACTGATACATAAACTCATATTCCCATCATGACAGTGGTGCCCACACTAGCACATCGAGCACCACTGTTGTGCCTGCCTTCAATTTATCTCATCCTTTTCCAATCAGGGAAGACAAGAGGGAAGGGAGGATGCGATCATTAAGCAGAGGGAGACAGAAGCGAAAGCTGTCATCAGAACGATTTCCGAACAGGAATATAAAGAAAATGTGGGAAGGCAAGGGGAAGGGGAAAACTTAGTTTTCCCGCCTTGAATGATATTTAAACTTGTTGTATTAGTATTGAGTATGAGTCTGAAGAAGCCATACAGGTGAAAGCGCTTACTCGTTTTATAATAAAGCTGTTTTATTCGTATATTAGTGGATTGTGGAAGTGTATTTCTCGTATATCAGTGAGTTGTGGAAGTTTACTTTGGATATATTACATGACATTTGGTACTTCTGCCGTGTTCACCTCCTCCTTACATATATTTTTATCCTTTACATTTATTATTGGTTGTTTTGGAGGAGTGGTTTACTCTGCTATAGAGACATATCTTGTTTATTTCTTTTCTTTATTTAATTTTTGTTGTGGTCAAAATAGGGTGGAGTTCTATATTCAGCAAATGGAAATATGGTACGATAGGTAACATTTATTTCCTTTTGGCCAGCACACAAATGAAGTGATTGCTAGAAATGACTGTTAGGTTTTGGGGTATTCTGTGAGTGAAAGTAAAGGATGGTTTTATGATTCATACAAAACCATCATTGTTATGGTTAGTTTGAAAGTGCGTATGTGTGCAAGAGCAAGCAGTTGACAGAAATTACTCTATGGTCAGTGCTTGTTTCACTTTCCTTACAATCAAACGTCAGAGTTGTACACAAAAGGTAGATGGATTTTTTGGATAAGGGTGAAGAGATTTTCTGGATGAGACAGGAAAAGGTTGTTAGTTGTCAGAAGGTTGTTGCCTAATTTCCCTATGTTCACAGTGAAATAAAAATTATATGGCTTATTGGTGTTTAACAGCAGCAAGTTGAAATATGTTGAAGTTGCTGTTATGTTTTTGCTTTGTTGTCAGTGAGATATCAAAAGTACAAAGACTGTGGGTATCATTTTTTGTAGGCAAGTGAAATACAAAAGTAAATGCATTTTATAATATAAATTCTAAATGATTATTGATATGGTTTGTTGTAGTAAGAGGCAGCATCTGTCCAAGAGCAATGGGGCCAGCATAGTACTTTTTTTTCATAAGCTATGTTTGAACTGTTTTTATATTTGTTCCATGGATGCTAATTGTTTAGTGTCTGCATTGGGTATGAAGCTTTACTCTTTCAAGAATGTCACAATTATAGCTATCTTTGTTTCAGAATATATTGGAATCCTACATTAAACAACAAGCTCAAGCCAAAATAATGTGTTTATTTATGCATGGTCCTTAAAAATGTGGGGGCCCAGACTGAACACTGTCCTGGGTCCACGGTACCCGTAATCCACCACTGCAGTGTATTCTATTGCAGATTTAATACTTCTGCCTACTCCTTGTTTTATATTTTGGTTCTTTGCTATCCATTAGAGATTGTTAAAGCTGTAGGACAAACATCTGTCCCCTTCTGCAGGATGGGTAAGCTGGTATTGACTGCTCACCCATATACCTCTTTGGGGGGGGGGGGGCTCCTCCACTGCCTGGTTTTACACATCAAACCTGGGTTTTCTAGGTCAAAGTCAAGTCCCCAGCCATATGCACCATCCATCTAAATGAGAACTGCTTAATCTGGGTGCAATTTACAGGATTTAATACAGCCTTACTAGGTATTTAGGAAGTTTGCCCTGATGATCCAATCAGCCTCAAACAGTACTTTTTCTACTATTTCTAAAGTGAAGTTCATACATTCCACATGTAGCATCAGGATATCAGAACATGTAATCAAAAAAGAAGACTTGAATTTCAAATTCCTGTATTGTCAAAATAATTTTGCAGCGATTATTTTATTTTTATTTGAAGAATAACATCTACTCAAGACACGAGGACAAGGGAAACTAGACAAAATGTGTCAAGGTGTACCAAATTTCATTATTGTTGCAGAGCTAGTTAGCTTGTATGCTTTATGCTGTAAGGTCTTAGTAACAGAAGAAGGGCAGTGTGTGGCAAAGAATCTAAAAGTCTTAAAGTAAATAACATGCAGTGAGCTGCAAGTGTAAATACTGCACAAAAAGAAATCAGCACTTAGCATACTGATGTGCTAAACAGTGCTGATATTTTCAAAATACACATTCTTGGCATGCTCTCATGTTATAAAACATTTTCATGACAATGAATAATAAACATGAATGTGTTTTTGTAAAATCACGATATTTGAAGGACAGATCCCTCGTTGCCTTGATGCATTGCTTTCCATGAGCTTTAAGTGTCAACAGCACTTGCTTGATTGCAGTATTAGGACACTAATATCTCTGTTTGATTGAAGATGCTCAGACAAATGAAAACTGAAAACTCATCCCTCTAGTGTTGCTAACAGTTTTTTTCAGGTGAAAACTTTAGATGTGCAGATGTTTGTGGGTGGATAGAAAACTAACAACTTCCTTCATTGTCAAAATGATTTGAATCATATGTCAGATATTCATTTATCTTTAGACAGGGAAATTCTCAGGAGGTAAACATTTTATTCTGACAGGTTGAAATTATGGGGAGACACACTTTTTTCCGTCATTTGTAATCCACATTTATTGTCAGTATAATGATCAGTCTGTGGAAAACACAGCTCCCTTTGGGTATGCATCAGAAGAAAACAAATACTGCTGGATAATTCAAGCAAAATAAATGATATTATGTTAAACATCTTGAGCTGGTTTAAGTGCTTATTGTGTACCTACAGGGGCTAGACGTCTGCCTGTAATTATTACTAGTATGTCTCTGATGTGTCCATGGCAATGCATTACAGAGTAGCGTGAAAAGTGACTATAAAGGAAACCTGAGCAGTTCACATTGATTAAGTACCTGAAACCAAGGTTTTATGAATCACCAAAATGAAGCCTGGAAACAAAACTTGTATGTATTAATCTATGCATGCATTTTTACATAAAATGAAAGCGAAATAAACATTTTTTTTCAAAGAACAGAGCAGTATATGGGCTACAAATGAAGAGATGCATTAAAACACTGAATGTTATGTCTTTTTATACTACACATAATTCTATACATTCCTTACAAAATGCCTACGAGTTCTGGTTTTAGATACTGGTATAATGCTATAGGCCAGCTGAGAAAAGGAATGGACTCAGCATCAGTGGACAATAGCCACCTACTATTAGTTATCTGTTTACACGTATCACACATTTAGCTGCTGTCTGCAATGTCCTTACCAGCTTTAGACCATTAATAATAAAAGCTAGTCTGATCATCCTCCAAGACTTATAAAGTAACATACTGACATAAGGACTGTGATGAATCATTTGCATTAAAGGACAAAGTTCATCTTGGGAGGTAATACAAAGTGTGTATCACTGATAGATTTTAATGTGAAAATGTGAATGTTTCTATCCATGAAAAGTGCATGAGCTCTTTTGCATAGGAATTAAGTTCTGGAAAACTACAATGGCTATACATGCACACACACACACACACACACACACACACACACACACACACACACACACACACACACACACACACACACACATATATATATATTTGAGGTAGAATGGATAAGGGAGGCCTCTCCCACTATAAATGTACACATTATAACTGTGGTAGATGCTATTCATGCATTACAATGTAAGGTCACACAATGCTTACAGTCACTGAATGACAGGTTTGAACATCTGACCATATGACTACAGATAATACATGATGTTATAGAGAATGAATGCACCACTGTAAAAGTGTAACTACAATTGTGAGATATGTTAGCATTTCAACATGTCAATACATTACATTATATTACTGATGCATGGGATACATGTGCCTGTAATTGCTGGAGTAAGGCAACAACATACAGAAAAATGTCTCATAGATTCATAGGTTGGTACTAGGCTACTGGCCCTAGGGCCTATACAAGCCTAGCCAAACAATTCCCCAGCTATTTCTTCCCACAATATTTACTTCCCTGGACCCCTGTTTAGCAGGGCGACTGACGTGATCCCTGGGGTGAATTTCCTATCTCCCATCCATTCATCAAGGTTCCTTTTGAAGTGGGCCAAGGAGGCACTCTGCTTGACATGTATGGGCAGTCTATTCAAGAATATGGGGAGTCTCTGGGTCAGAAACCTATCCCTCCAGCATGTTTTGTTCATTGTGATGACAAGGTTTAGAACCCTGGAGCATGTGGCTCTGAGGGAATTGGGATTTCTTTAAGTGGAGCATGTCCAGCAGCTCAGGGTTTGACATTGCCTTGTATGTTACGCAGAGATTGCCTCTGAGTAGATGATATGCCACAGAGTACAGCTGGAGTCTCTTTAGATGGTCAGCATAGCACATCTGCTTTAGGCCTGTGATTCTTTTAGTGAGGTATTTCTACGGCCTTTCCAGCTGTTGCAGAAGTCTTGTGAGGTACATACCAAATGGGGCATTGTACTCTATAATGGGTCTAATGAGGGATGAGTACAGTGGGACAATGACCTCCTTTTTATGGATGAATAGCCCTTAATGATGAGTTGTGCCACATAGAAGGATTTCCTGACTGTTGTGGCAATGTGGTTATCGAAGGTGAGGCCACTGTCCACCTGTGTCCCTAAGTCTCTCATCACACTTTCGATGTTTAGTGTACTGCCACCTATGTGGTAATTCATGGGTGCATGTTTTTTCCCAAAGGGAATAACTATACATTTCTTGGCATTAAGCTTGAGCCCATTGCTCTGGCACCAAAAATCTGGTTCTGTAAGGCCCTTTTGTGGAATATCCACATCATTTAGGGATTCAATAATGGCTCCCAGTTTGCAGTCATCTGCAAACTCATTTAGCCAGAGTCCCTTAGTGTTGGCCTGTACTTCAGTGAAGTAGATGCTAAACAAGAGCAGTCCCAGGACTGAACCCTGAGGTACTACACTAGTCACCTGTCTGGAGCTGGATTTGGAGTCGGCTACTTTTGCAGTCTGGGTCCTGTCAGTAAGCCAGCTGGCAACCTATTGAGTGATGTAGGGATTTATGCCTAGCTTAGTAAGTTTATTTATGATTCCAGAGTAGGGGATGGTGTTGAAGGCCTTGGCGAGGTCCAAATAGGCTCTGTGGACAACCTTACCCTCATCCACAGCTCTGCAGACTGATTTGAAGAAGTCAATCATATTGTGACTGATCAGTTTTATCCCTCTGTAGTTACTACAGCTCTGCACATCACCATTATTCTTAAAAATCGGCACCTAAACACTTTTTCTCCACTCCTCAGGCATCCTCTCACTTTCTAAGGTTTCATTAAATAATCTGGTTAAAAATTCCACTGTCATTTCTCATAAACACCTCCATGCTTCCACTGGTATGTCATCTGGACCAACAGCCTTTCCATTCTTCATCCTCTTCATTGCTATCCTTACTTCCTCCTTGCTAATCTGTTGCACTTCCTGATTCACTATCCACACATCATCCCACCTTTTCTCTCTCTCTAATTCTCTTCAGTGATCAGCCCCTCAAAGTACTCTTTTCATCTGTTCAACAAACCCTCCTTGCTTGTGAGTATGTTTTCCTCATTATCCTTTATCACCCTTACCTGCTGCACATCCTTCCTAGCTTGGTCCTTCTGTCTAGCCAATCGGTACAGGTCCTTTTCTCCCTTCTTGGTGTCAATCCTTTCATGCAACTCTTCATACACCTTATCCTTAGCCTTTGCCACCTCTCTCTTTGCAATGCACCTCATCTCCTTTTACTCCTTTCTACTTTCTTCATCTCTCTGACAATCCCACTTCTTCACCAGCCTCTTTCTCGGAATACTCTCCTGTACTTCCTCATTCCACCACCAGGTCTCCTTGTCCTCCTTCCTCTGTCCAGATGTCACACCAAGCACCTTTCTAGCAGTTTCCCTTACTAGCTCTGCTGTAGTTACCCAGCTGTTCGATAACTCTTCACTACCACCCAGTGCCCATCTTAACTCTTCTCTGAACTCCACCTCACAATCACCCTTTTTCAATTTCCACCATTTTATCCTTAGTGCTGCCCTCCCACTCCTCCTCCTCTTCTTGATCACCAACATCATCCTACAAACCACCATCCTATGCTACCTAACTACACTTCCCCTTGCCACCACTTCACAGTCTCCAGTCTCCTTCAAACTGGCCCTCCTGCATAGGATATAATCCACCTGTGTGCATCTCCCTCCACTCTTGTATGTCACCCTTGCTCCTCCCTCTTGTTAAAATACATATTCACCACAGCCATGTCCATCCTTTTTTGCAAAATCCCTTACCATCTGACCTTCTGCATTCCTTTCCTTAACACCATACCTACCAATCACTTCCACATCCCCTCTGTTTCCTTAACCAACATGCCCATTGAAATCTTCTCCAATCACCACTCTCTCACCCTTAGGTACAGTCATCACCACTACAACCAACTTACTGCAAAATATTTCTTTCTCATCCATCCTACACCCAACTTGCAGAGCATATGCACTAACAACATTCATCATTACACCATCAATTTCCAGCTTCATAAACATCACTTTATCTGACACTCTTTTCATCTCCAAAACACTCTTGGCATACTGTTCCTTCAGGATAACCCCTACCCCATTTCTCCTCCCATCCACACCATGATAGAACAATTTGAACCACCTCCAATACACCTGGCCTTACTTCCCTTCCACCTGGTCTCTTGCACACACAATCTATCAACCTTCCTTCTGTCCATCATATCAGCTAGCTGTCTCCCTATACCAGTCATACTGTCAACATTCAAAGTTCCTACCCTCACTACCACACTCTTAACCTTTTTCCTCTCTTCCTGCATTCGGGCACACCTTCCCCCTCTTCTTCTCATTCTCCTCCTTTGGCCAACAGTAGCCCAATTTCCGCCAGCACCCTGTTGGCTAACAGTACTGGTGGTGGTCATTGTTAACCCGGGCCTCGACCAATCCGGTATGTAAATCTGTATTATTTTCCACATATCTCATTTGGAAAATTTTTTATGCCGGATGCCCTTCCTGATGCAACCCTCCCCATTTATTCGGGATTGGGACCAGCACGAAGAAATGCACTGGTGTGTGCATCCCTCAGTCCCTCAAGCAAGAGGAAATTGCTTACTACAAATGTCATGCAAGGAAAATGTAACCACATTTCATCATTACTGTGAATAAAAGCATTGCTGTATGAGAAATTATCATATATTTTATTAAGAGGAATAAACACGTATGTGTTCACAGCAAATGTGTTTGACAACAGTGTTAATGACATGTAGAGTTACAAGACTGACACAATGTAGTCTGAGCAGTAATGGCTGGATATACACTAACTACCTAAGATCACAAGTTAGAGATATGTGCCAGAATTTTAAGCACCACATGACATGCTGCTATACAGCTGTGACAGTGCCCAGTTGAATGGATGGCATCATCATTGCTTATTAGCTGGATGCTTATGTTAAAAGGTGGTCAAAGATCACAATGGCACTATACAGCTGCATACCATGCATGCGTTTGAAGAGTAGTCTATAAAGTATAAGAGTGAAAGACACTCTCTCAGCTGCACTTAAACCCCCTACCTATATAGGTACACAATCTACAAAGCACAGTATCAAAGTCATACACCAGAGGAAAAGGTGCTTTACAACTGTGAGACACTGCAGTTATATAAGGACTATGTAATCATTGTGTTGTCAAAAATGTATTTTCCATGGGGATGCTAGAGTTTGCTAGTTTAACACTGTCCCACTGCAAATACATCTCAGAAGTGGAAGTGCACATCATGGTGGTTGTGAGGTAGCCAACTGTATATGACAGTAATCACAGTCAAACTATTTAAGCAAGGATGGACTCAAACTACCTACTGTCTAGGTTACACAATCTATACAGCACAGTATCAGCAGTCTGCAAAACAGGAGAATTCTGAGTACAAGTGAGACATACAGCATCTAGGAAGGGATGGCATCAGCTGTGTATTGCAAAGGAGATTTGTGTGTTAAAATGACTTTTACTGCCATCTAGGTTGTAAATGTTTCCACTACAAATATGTGCAACCCAATCTTGAATGCATTGACAGTTATGGAGACACACTCTTAAAATGTGGCCAGTGCAGTATTTGAAAATTATACATATCTGGTTATACATTCTAGAAAACAGAATAAGAACGGCAAGCATCACAGGAGAAGTCAGCCTTTTAAAATGTGAGAGTTCACTTTAGAAAGAATGACCTCAGCAGTTTGCTGCAGAGAAGATGATGTTATGAAAAGTGGGTAAGGGGATGGGGGACTTACCTACCTATCTAATAGTTTTCCCATGTAAAAGAGGATTGGTTTCAGCAGTTGTATAAGTTACACCTACCTGTCACTTATATAAACTACAAATCATTGCATTAAACACACATGCTACAGTAGAAGTCTGGCTAAGTGAGACATACAGCATCTTTGAGGGAAGAAAGACATCACCACTTCATTGCAAAAACACTGCTATAGTTAAAACCCAATACATTGATGCTGGACTACAGGTGTGTACAAAACATCTCACTTTTCTGTTTTATAAAATCTGCTTGGCCTGTTGTTTTTGTTCTATGTGAGAGATAGACACTTAAATTAGTTAGGCTACACATTTCACATGCTTTTTCATTGGTTAAATTGTTTGAATGATAATTAATTACACAGTGAATTTCTGGACCTATATCTTTTTCTGAAAAGATTTCAAGTCTGCACAAACTGAAACACTGCTGGTGATTCCCTGCTAGGTGAGGAAAGTAAATCTTTATTTTTTTTTGTCTATGAGTAATAAAGCTGCTTTCTGTTTTACCTGCTCCATTTTGGTTTCTGTTTTAAGAAATATGCTTGGTTTGGTGTTTTTGTTCTGTATAAGAGATAGACACTTAAATTAGCTAGTCTGCACATTTCACATTTTATGTATTTATTAACAATTCTTTAGTGGGAAAGTCTAGCTGGAAGAGATCCCATTTTCAGTGGAGGCTTGGGAAGAAATGCACCAGATGAATGTCTTTAGAATGTGGGAGGCAATCAGACCACCCATTGGAAACCCATGCAAATGTAATGAGGACATGCAGATTCCATAAAGAAGGCACCGTAGCTGCAAATCTAACTGAAGAACCACTGGCTGTGAGGCAACAACACTAACCACTGCACCACTGCACCACCTATTTTTTTATTTGTCAAATGGTTGAGTGATACTTAAATACACAGTGAATTACTGGGCCTTTGTCTTTTTCTGAAAATATTTCAAGCCTATATAAACTAAAGCACTGCTGGTGATTCTCTGCTGGATGGAGAAAGTAAACCTCTATTTTCTTGTCTGTGAGTGATAAAGCTGCTTTCTGTTTTACCTGCTCCATTTTATTTTCTTCTTTAAGAAATCTGCTTGGTCTAGTGTTTTTGTTATTTGTGTGTGAGCTATACACTTAAATTAGCTAGGTTGCACATTTCACTTTTTTTTCTTTTTTTTCATTGGTTAAATTGTTTGAATGATACTTACATTCACAGTGAGTTTCCAGGTCACTGAATTTTTCTGAAAAAAAATGTCAAGCCACATAAACAAAAACACCCATCCAGCCCTTCATTGATCTGCTTTTTAAACCAGGTGCTTTTAAGATACCCACCTCTACTGTAAATTGAGCTTAATAAGCTTCTCCATTTCTACAGTGCTGTTGATATCTTGAATTATTTGTTTGCCTTTCCTTGTGCTTATATTGAAGAAGTTAATTTGCCTCTCACTGTCTGTTCTACTGAGTTACTTACTCTGAATTCACTATCTATCTAGTTGATGGATAAAGTAGTATAGCTTTACACTCTAGCAAGCACTTGTTTTTACATCAAGAGGTCATAGTAATCATAATCATAGCCTAGTACAAAGCTATCTGCCCTTGTGAGCCATTTTAAGCTTAGCCAATTATCCCTTGTGAGACTCAAACCATGCACTTTGTGCTTGTAAGGCAAACACCTTAACCATTAGGCCACCCTCCCAACCCAAGCCAGTGGATTTTCCATCTAGTGCACTGGAAGGTAGCCTGGTCTGTTTAGGCTGGGGAAACACTTGCGATTTCTGCATGTACTTTTGTTGACTGGATGACTAATTAATCTTCGTATCTTGTTTTCATTTTGTTTTTATGCCTTTATAAATTATTTAGAGTTGAGTGGATCTTTGCTCATTTATACAAAGCAAAGACTTTTCTTGAATAATCACACTTTTATAAGTTGTTTAAATTACATTGTTGTATCTGTATCTTTAAGTTTGTTTGTGGTAGCATTTTATATCTTTTTAAGTTTGATTGTGGTTGCATTTCACTCCAGATACTCCTTTATTGTGCCTTTACATTAGGAAGACTGGGATTATTAATCTAGTGGCAGTAGGTATTAACCTGGTATGTCTGACCTGGGAAACATGCAAAAAGACTCTAAGAATCTTTCTGCACTTCTCTTATATACTGTCACCGCACTTTAGCAGTTTAAAAAACTGTATCGTCTGCTGCTGCTTTAAGTAATTAATTGCATTGTGTTACACTGTATCTGTTAGATGTAGGGCTGTTGTAGGTAGTTAGCTTAAAACTTGTTTCTCTTTGCTAATATTTAGGTCTCATGTTTGAGTGGTGCTGCTCTTCATGTAGCAGTGGCTAGCAATGCCCTTATATAAATGCAAAAGCCTAGAAGCTCAGTTTCCCCCTAAACCCCTGTCAGTGAAACCATTCCAAACGTTTCTGCTGCTCTAGGGGCAAGTCACTTGTACACTGAGCAGAGTTGCCTTATTGATCAAACTTAGCCTACATAAAGGTCCCTGTTGCAGTCTTGGCTCTATCAGCACAGTCCTGTCAAATTAACCCGTTCTCTTCCATAATAAAACATACAGTAAGAGCCTTCTATCATGGGTGGGCTATTTCCCATCATCTCTCTGGCCAGCCTGATAGATATGGGCATCCAGAGGCAATTTAAACATTTCCTCATGTATAATGACAATCATTTACTCCTGAAAGAAAATAAATACTTTATATGAGGGATGTAGTGACACTATGAAATTGGAGGCAAGACTCTAATATAAGGACAAATTGAGTGCCAAACAGGTTTTTAGCATGCACCCACTTCCTACACTAAATAAGGACACAACACATAAACCCACATATGCAGAGGCTCACTAGTAACTTAACAAAGGTTCAGAGGTCTCCCGAATAGAAACTACTTAAACACATATCAAAGCAAAAAAACAAACACAACATATAATAACAAACACACCAGTGTCTCAACAAATAAGCTCATAAGGTGTAATACCACAAAACCTAATGTATTGGTCAAAGGTGACTCCATTGTGAGACAGCTAGATGTTCCCCCTCATCAGGTTGTATAAGGAACGGGTTATGGTTAGCTGCCTTTCATGTGCCAGGATCCATCGAGTCACTCAAGCACTCAAGTCACTCCCCCACAAGTACCGTTATGACTCTTCTCAACATATTCTCAAACATATTTATATATTTACACATATTTATACATTTTAGACATTTCAGATTTTTTGATTTTTTTGTCTTTCTGTGTTCCCATTTGAATTGTTTACACGATATATACATGAAATGAAATGTTTTTAGTTGTAATGAACACAGTTGTCAACTTGGGGTAATGTTCACATAATTTATATAATGAATGAGGTTTTAGCTATATTTCAAACTGAGTTTTTAAAGTTGATTATGATTTATTATAAATGTGAATTTTGGTGTGATTGACATGGTTATGATGGGCATTGTCCAAGAAGCTATAAAAAGAGAGAAGTAGCGGTTGCTATTTGGAGAAATTCATGTTATGTTTATTGTGATTGCCAGCATTTTCGAGTGGTATGTTTACATATTAATGAGTTTGATTAACCAAAGCTATTGGATAATTCAAATGTTAAGTGTTTGTATAAAAGCAATGTAATTGATTTCTACGTTTGATGAAGTCTATATTAGATGAAAAATGCGGTGATTCGTTAAGCGTTTAATGTTGGATATATCTATATATATCTATATATGTATATATATATATATATATATATATATATATATATATATATATATATATATATATAGAATAAAGTATTTTTAAATGGTTTGAGAAGAGTCCCTTCATCTGTGCGATTTTGTGGTTATCAGTTACTTGTTTCGCATTTGTTACTCCTTGGATTTGGTTACCGTTATGACTCTGTCATAGTCCATGTAGATGTGAATTACTTGAGACATACCTCAGTGAACTATATGAAGAGAGGCATGACTGAGCTTTCAGATTATGTGTCACAGGCAGGTATAAGCCTAGCCTTAAGCAGCATTCTACCATTTCCAGTGATGATGCCACAATACAGGCAAAAAATGATTGACTTTAACAATTGACTTAGATTCTGGGATCAGTCCAAGCGGATTCAATATCTGTCAGCCTGGCAAGACATGGTTGGCAGGCCATGCTGCTTTGCCAGAGATAGTCTGCACCTGTCTACTCTAGGCTTTGTGATACCGGCAAAGGCATTGGCTATCTCTAGTGTGCCTTTTTTTAGGCAGTGTCAAAAATAATCAACCTCCCAACATAACAAAATCCTTTCCAGATAATCTCAAGGTACTGCTGCTTAATTCTAGGAGTCTAAACAAGGAACTGCACTTCCTGAAAACACTCTTCACTTTGGAAGATGCTGATGTCTGTGCAGTCATCAAGATATGGTTAAAAGGTGTGGAAAGCACCTTGGACATGCAGGGCTACAGTGCCTTCCATACGTTTAGACCACAAACTGAGCGTGAGAGAACCAATGGAGGAGGTATATCCATCTTCATTAAGGATAAGTACACGTTGAGACTGATCCAACAGTATGACTATCTTGAGCTACTCCATGTCTAATCAACTATAGGTAAAGCCCCCTACCACATCATACCTAGCTATAGGTTCCCCACCATGAAACAGGAAAAGCATACTGCATACATAGACTTACTAGAGTCACCTATTATACAGCCCAACACCTTACTCAAGGGTGATTTTAATTATCCTATCATCAACTAGGAAACTTACACAGCCACAAACATGCTGGCTCAGAAGTTCTTTGACTTTGTCAATAGAAATGCTCTGGAATGTCTATTCATCACACCTACAAGAGGCTCAAATGTCTTGGACATAGTACTGAATTATATGGGAGAGCATTGCACACACACCCCCCACCCCCAGTGTGATGTCCTCCCCTGGTAAGATTGAACCATATATCAGTCTCATTTAATGTAATTATAAGACCAGATACCCCATCAAGCTCAAAAATGTTTAAGAACTTCTCTAGGACAAATTACATCCTACTAAGTGATGGCATAAGAAGTTTCAAAGCCCCACCGAATGTACCACTTAAGCAATTGTATCAAATCAGCTGTACCTGACCGGATTAAAAACAGGTCTTGCCAAAAAAAAAAAAAAAGCAAGACACCCTGGAGGACCTCTATTATAAACAGGCTATATAACAAGAGAAAGAAACTAATGTCCAAGTGTAATAGGCAACTGGCTCAGAAGAGGAAGAAATCCATCTCTAGCTTAAACAAATTAGAGATGTTATCAAGTCCTCTTATGCTAATTGCAAAGCAAAAATGACCTTCTTAGCTATGAATAATTACAAGTCATTCCTTAACTATATCTGAAATCTAAAAGGGAGTATGCAGTTATGCACTGAACTGGTTGCAGATGGCACCACCCATACTCAACTTGAGGTAATAGTCAACCTGCTAGATGACTGATTTGGAGAAAACTTCACCCCCGCCATCCCCTCTAGTTATCTCCCAAAATATACCTGCCACCATTTTTCAGCCTATTATCTGAAGAGAACAGGTCATCTCAGCCTTCTCCAAGGCCAAAAACACTGCATCAATGGGACAAGACAATATCCCAGTTTGCCTTTTAAACCATTTAAAACATGACCTAGCAGACCCACTTGTTTCCCTCTTTAACCACAGCCTCAGAACTGGCTATGTTCTGAATGAATGGAGGACAGTAACAGTAATCCGTCTGCACAAATGGAGACCATCAACTGACCCTGGGAATTATAGGGCTATAAGATTGACTAGCCTCATCTGCAAGGCCATGGAAACAATTATTATGGATCTTATTAACAAGGACATAGGTCATTTCCAACCCTGAACCCAATCCAATCCATATTCGTTAAAGGTAGATCATGCCTGTTAAACATGGTTGACTTCTTTGAGAAAGTCACTAGGACCCTGGATGAGGAAAATAGTGCATATTGTTTATCTTGACCAAGCCAAGGCATTTGACACAATCCCCCATTCAGGTGTAATAGAGCAAGTCTTCCAACTGAGAATTAACCCCTACATTATGGGATGGATAGCCAACTGGCTCACTGACAGGACACATATTGTCAAAGTGGGTGACTTCACCTCAAGCAAAAGACCAGTCAACAGTGACATACCACAGGGTTCTGTGCTGGGACTCTTACTGTTTGGAATTTATTTCTCAGAAGTCCAGGCAAACTTGCATAGCTTGTGGCTGACCAAGTTTGCTGACAATTGCAAATTGAGAGCAATCACTGAGTCACCCAACGTTGTTAATGTATTACAGATAAGGTTAACACAGACAAGTGTTTGGTGCCAAAGCTACAGATTAAAGATAAAAAAATCATTATTACTCCCTTTGGGAAAGCTGAATTCCCTGACATTTACATTATAGATAGCACCCCCTAAGTATAGACCTAATGGTATGTGATCTGGGTACTCAGGTTGATAGCAATCTGAACTTTAATCACCACATATCCATAGAAGAAAGGAAATCCTTTTATGTGGCACATCTTATAAGTAAAGGTATTGCATCTAGATCTAAGGATGTTATAATTCCATTATAATCAGCCTTCATCAAACCAATAATTGAGTACACTGCTCCCATTTGCATGTACCTCACCAGCCAGCTGCAACAATTGGAGACACCACAGAGATTTCTCACCAAGAAAGTACAGGGTACACAAAACAAGTCTTACTTGGAAATACTGTAAGCCCTGTCACTGTATTAACCTAGCCTTTCACATTAACATGTCATGTTGGAGAAATAGATACATCTCCCAGAGACTGCCACTTCTCTGGAACAAGCATCCAGTTCATGTGAAACACAGCCCCTCCCTGATTATCTTCATACATAACCTAGATCAATGGATAGGTGACCACAAATTCACTCCTGGAGTAGTGCCCATGTATCTTCTGGAGAGAGGAAGTTGGTATTAACTACCATAGAACTTTACCTCTGCAAACTTCACTCACCTAACCACTGTGAATTGATGCAACTCAGGATAAATATGGCTAGGTATGTATGGGCCCTAGTGCCATTAGGCTAGTAACCTCATATGAACCTATGATCTTATAAATGCAATGTTAAACATTGCAAGTGTGAGTGAAAATATTGTCATGTATTATGAGCCCCACCCACACATGGTAGTCAGTGCTGTATTTGAACAACCTACATAATTAGTTACACCTTCTAGAGATCACTGTATGAACGGCAAGAACCAGAGGACAAGTCTAACTTCCGTACAATGAGAATGCAGTTTAGAAAAAAATGACCTCATCAGTGTGTTGTAGAGAAGATCTTGTTATGAAAGATGTAATAATGGGATGGTGGAGTCATTTAGCAGTTTAAAATGTTTCTCCAGAGTGGATGTTTACTGAGCACAGCTATGTTGCAAAACATGCTCATCGGATTCTATACACCCCCCATTACACACACACACACACACACACACACACACACACACACACACACACACACACACACACACACACACACACACACACACACACACACACACACACATACACATCTTCTATGTTTAACATCAGACCTACTAGTTATCTAGTTACACAATTTAGAGAAAACAGTATTATTTGCAAGAACCACAGAAGATGTGTGAACATGATGTGAAAAAGCAGTTATAATTGGTAAAAATCCACTGTTTGGAATGGCTGGTACTGCACATCACAGGTTTGGGGACAAATGCATATGTGTGGACAGAACAATGTAAAAGCACTGTGGCTGTCCCATGTAATGACATACTTCTCTACTAAGATGTATATACTGTCTTTCATGTACATTGTGTTGCTGTGAGGGACATGTACCTTTTTCACAGTATGGGATGCCAAAGAAAATCACAGCTGTAAACCAGAGGATTATCAAACTTACCTTCTACTTCATTCTAGGAGGGATATAAACTTGTCTTGTGTCATGCCCACACAATGTGAATTGACATGACAAACAGACACCTCCAACATAGGACAGTGCACTGCAGACTAACAGTGATGGATTATGTGTGAATAGGTTAACCAACATTGTAACATAGTAACAAGCGTAACCACTGGAGAGCAGACATACATTAACTGACTGAATTACTTGAGTCAGCATCACTCTGAAGTCAAGATAGCTTGTTTTCAAAATTCAATGCAGGCATACAGATGTTGTGCAATCTAAACAAAAAATAATTTGTTGCATTTTTTAACATTCTGCTTGAAAAGTAGCACTGCCAGGCTTATGTGTACTACTGATGGCAAAGTATTAGTGGATGTGCAATCATATACCAGACTACAACTCTTACCACACTTTTCAGTCACCAAACCAGGATCGAAACACTAAAGGTGGAGGAGTGTCCATATTCACCAAGGATATTCACACCACCAGGTTAGTTGCCCAACACAATGCATCTGAAATTCTCCAGGTGCAACTAACACTAGGTAAGACTGCAATCCAAATTGTAGCTTGCTACAGATCCCCCACCATGCCCCAAAATTCTCACTACACCTTTTTAAACATACTGGAAAATATTAATATACAACCAAATATCCTAATACTGGGTGATTTCAACTACCCTGCCATTAACTGGGAAAACTACTCATGTACCAACACCATTGCCCAACGTTTCTTGGAATTCATAAATTCCAATGCCCTGGATCAACTAATCCATAGTCCCACCAAGGGGCTCCAATATCCTAGACCTGGTCATTACCAGCATGGGAAATCAATGCTCCACACCTATGGTCACCCCCTCATTGGTCAGATCAGACCATAAGCTAATCACCCTTAACATCCACATCCCACCCCACCCCACCCCCCAGTAAGGAAACCTCCATAAAAAAACTTCTCCAAAGCCAACTTCATGCTACTCAAGTCAGAAGTTACAAACTTCATGACACCCATGTAGACGGGAATTGAAAGTTCGACTGCTGAATCCTACACTAAGGCACTGTACGAGCACATCCACTCATGTATGAATCGTGCCATCCCAAATAGAACCAAGATGCTCTCCTCCAAAAAAGGAAGCCAATCTGGTGGTCCCCTGCCAAAAACAAACTTTACAACAAAAGGAACAAACTGTTGCTGAAAAGAGGAAAATCCCAGGATGCAAAAAAAACTCCCTTACCAGCCTCAGTAAGAAGCTGAGATTTCTCATACAATCCTCCAAAGTTAGTTACGAAAATAAAATTGCCAAAGATTCCAAAGATGACCACAAGGCATTCTATAACTATGTCAAGAATCTAAATGGCAATGCTCAGATCTGCTTGGATCTACAACAGAATGGCATTAAATATACTGATCCCAAGGATATTGCCAATATCCTGGCAGATCGATTCAGTGCCAACTTCACCCCCCTCTCACCCCCTAAATGGCCCATCTCAATACTGGAAGATTGCCAAATTCTGGTAATAATGGCCACACAGGTAAAAAATGCACTCTCCGAAGCTTAGAATACAGCATCCATAGGACCAGATGACATCCTGGGCTGTGTACTACATGAACTACAAAATGAACTGGCACCTCACTTAAGTATCATGTTTAATCATACCCTCACCTCAGGCTTCATGCCCACTGAGTGGCATACAGCTACAGTTATCCCACTCCACAAGGGGGGATCCACCTTGGATCCCGAGAACTACCTCCCCATCAGTCTGACGAGCCTGATCTGCAAGGCCATGGAACGTATTATCATGGAACTTATAAACAAAGACATTGGCAACTTTAAAATACTGTACCCCACACAGTTTGGGTTCGTGAAGGGCTGATTTTGTCTCCTGAACCTGATTGACTTCTTTGAATCAGTCTCCAGAGTGTGGACGAGGGTAAGGCAGTCCACACAGCCTATCTGGACCTCGCCAAGGCCTTTGACACCATCCCCCACTCTGGAATCATAGATAAACTTACTAAGCTGGGCATTACTCCCTACATCACTCGAATGGTTGCCAACTGGCTTACTGACAGAACCCACACTGTAAAAGTAGCTGACTCCAAATCCAGCTCCAGACAAGTGACAATTGGAGTACCTCAGGGTTCAGTACTGGGACCTCTCTTGTTTGGCATCTACTTCTCTGAAGTACAGGCCAGCACTAAGGGACTCTGGCTAACCAAGTTTACAGATGACTGCAAACTGGGAGCCATTATTGAATCCCCAAATTATGTCAATACTCTACAAAAGAGCCTTACAGAAACAGATGCTTGGTGCCAGAGCCATGGGCTCAAGCTCAATGCCAAGAAATGTATAGTTATCCCCTTTGGAAAAAAACATGTACCCGTGAATTGCCACATAGGTGGCAGTACACTAAACACCCAAAGTGTGATAAGAGACTTAGGGACACAGGTGGACAGTGGTCTCACCTTCAATAACCACATCACCACAACAGTCAGGAAGTCCTTCTATGTGGCACACCTCATCACTAGAGGCTTTTCATCCAGAAAAAAGGAGGTCATTGTCCCACTGTACTCATCCCTCATTAGACCCATTATAGAATACAATGCCCCATTTGGTAAGTACCTCTCAAGACATCTGCAACAACTGGAAAGGCCGCAGAAATACCTCACTAAAAGAATCACAGGCCTAAAGCAGATGCCTTGTGCAGACTGCCTTAAAAAACCCAAGCTATACTCCGGCGCATATCGTCTATTCCGAGGCAATCTCTGCTTAACATACAAGGCCATGTCAAACCCAGAGCTGTTGGACATGCTACAGTTAAAGAAATCCTAATCCCTCAGAGCCACACGCTCCAGGGATTTAAACCTTGACATCACAATAAACAAAACATGCTGGAGGGATAGGTTCCTGACCCAGAGACTCCCCAGACTCTAGAATAGACTGCCCATGTCAAGCAGAGCACCTCTTTGGCCCTCTTCAAAAGGAACCTTGATGATTGGATGGGAGAAAGGAAATTCACCCCAGGGATCACATCAGTTGCCCCGCTAGAAAGGGGTCCAGGGAAGTAAATAGTGTGAGAAGAAATAGCCAGGGAATTGTTATGGCTAGGCTTCTATAGGCCCTAGGGCCGATAGCCTAGTACCAACCTATGAACCTATATCTTGAGGGGTTGAACTTAGAATGGGAATTATTATTATTATTATTAGTAGTAGTAGTAGTAGTAGTCTATGGTGGTCTTTGTCAACTTTCACACAAAGAAGCATTATACAGATACACCCATATGTCAATCTTCTTGTATACAGAAAATGTATATGCTGTGGTCATGATTCACATTTTGAGACTTACACATTTGTCATGATAGTTGCAATTAGTCAAGCTTATATGAATGCTACATGTGTATTATAAAAGACATGAGGGACCAAACATGTTACTGCTGGTTGAAACATCACTAGTGGAATCATTTTGTAGTCAAAGAAGTTTATTGGATGACACAGAAGTAGTGGGAAGAGGTGGACAGTTGGTGACAGGAATATACAATACACACATAATAATACACCAGTGCATGTTTCATGTCTGCACATATTTCTGTTGTGTTACCATTTGTTTTATCAGCAAAATTATTCAGGCAAGATCTGTACAAGACATGCACACAACAGGGAGCAGGTACATTAATACAGCAGCAGGATAATGATGCATTAAGGACAGGTGTAGCCAGCATTTATAGCCATAGAAGTCATACAAACATTCAAACATGTTTTTTTCATGCAAATGTAATTGAACCTTGAAAGCATTCCAAAAAAAGTACCCGAGTAAAAACATGCAGTGTAAAAAGTCATATTTTACAGTGTTCCCATGTGACAGCAGATTGCAGAAAACAAGAATGTATATAATCATCTTCATTACACTCTTGACAACTGTAATGTCTTGAAATAATAATTTGACCTACAGTTGTAATCGAACCCATGACAGTATGGAAAAACATCAATCTATAAACAAGTGAGTTAACTTTACATGCCACATGGGAACATCTAATGCACTACATCCAGCCACCTAAGAACTGTTACAGTAACTTTTTCACATTACTGTCTTTAGTTTGCCTTTACTTTGTATTTCCATAGCACAGTGGATTTAAGCACACTTGCTTGAAAGTAACCAGACTACTTTGGCTGTAATTAAAATCTTCAGCTTTTGCCATAGGAAATTAAACAATGTTCACCATCACTCATTATTAGAGTGGCATGCCAACCCCCTGCATAAGTGCTGAGGAAATAAATTGAAGACTTTTCCATGGGCCATTTCTGGCCATGTGTGTTATGTGTGATTCTATTTTTTGACTAGATTAAATGTGTGAAAAAGAAGTTGATAGGACAATGGTGCAAATGGGGGTGACAATCAGAGGGAAGGACACAGAGGAAATATTACTGTAATTTGCATGAGGGTAATGGGAGAACATCATAGCTATCCACTTCTTCACAACATAAACTTAGAATTGTACAAAATATCTTGAGGCTATATGTCAAATATTAATGATATGTGCTAAATAGAAAAGTGTTGTTATGCAAGCATAACTGATATATTGATTGTAATAAACATGCTTATCATTCTCATTTGTTGTTAGTTTTATATAGCTAATTAAAATGTTGTAAAATGGGATTTAGGCATCCTTAATAAAGTATATTTTACAGAATTTGAACCATTAATCACATGTGTTCTCTATTTAAATTTACTGCACTTACAGCTTGTGCCACAGACAGAAGTAAGTGAGAGGTAACTAAGTGGGCAGGATTTTTCCACTTCTACTGTCCAGAGGGCTGATGAAAGCCCACTGTTGCCAGGATTGTCTATGCTACATAAGGCAGCTAATCTAAATTACTCACTTTTTCCCGTAGGCACTGAACTGCCTTCGCAAGCTGCTGAGCAGTGTGCAGCTGAAAAAGGCATTAGAAAAATACACGAGAGAGGGAAAAATGGTTGTATCTAGCAATGGCCAGTGCAAAGAAGCAAGAAGCACATTCAAGTAACAGATTCATCCTTCTCACATCTCCTTGAGACATCAAAAATGTACATTATGAAAGATATGATCAGACTTGTAGTTAATGACAAAGAATGCAAAAGTGGACAGACAGCATCTCCCACATTGTTAGCAATACTAGCAATAGTTGATTTTTAAACAATACAATGCTATCACAAAATGTCAGTAACTATGTATTCAGACCCATCTGTACAATTATCAGTTAAGTGGATTTGAACCCTGTATCAACTCACGTTTTCTCTAAGCTCACTGCACCTATCCCCTGTCCTATAAAAGAAAGTTATCTGCAAGTTGCATTTCTTCACTGAGTACTATGCAGAGTGCTGACAGCTGTACAATGCTACCAGTCTTGTTTGCAATACACAAGGCAGCTTAAACTAATTTTTTTTTACTTTTTTTACTTAGGAAATAAACTGTGTCTATGTACTGCCAAGCAGAGAGCAGATAAAAAAATGCATTAGAAAAAAAATAATAATCATCATCATCAACAGCAACTCCCATTTTCTAATTTTTGTACACGGAGTTGTGATGTCATGTTAGCCTTCATCATTTCTTTCAATTCAATGCCACACTCCTGTCTTCTTCAGCACTCATGCATGAATGTCACAGATCCTCTCTCTCATAATGCATACACCTCTTTACTGGATGCCTTCATTTCCTTTTGCCTTCTTCCTGCCTTTTCCAAATCGTTTTTATCAGAGTGTCTTCTGCTGTTCTGCATACATGCCCAAACAGTTGTAATCTTTCATCTTTTCTGCAGTTGGAGGTACTTTGGCTTCTCCTGCTATGGCTTCATTTTTTCATCTGTCCCACAGTGTGCATCTTACCACCTGTCTCACGGACTTCATGTTCATGATATGGAGCTTCCTCAACTGCTGTCCCTTTACTGCCTAGGTTTCTGTACCATACAGTATACTGATCGCACCACTGTTTGGTACACTTTACTTTTCAGCTTCTTTCTCATTCTTCTATCATTCACTATGTCTGACACTCTATGCCAGTTGGTTGCAGCCCCTCTGATTCTAGCTTTGACCTCTTCATTCAGAATTCCTCAACCACCCCTCCCAGATACTTGAAGCTGTTTACCTGTTGCACTATCTACCCTTCTATTTTAATTCTCACCTTCTTCTGATTTTTCCATTTGCTGTCATTTCCACTGTCTTACCTTTACTTAGTTTCATCCCATTAGAAAAAAAAAATGAAACAAATATTGACATAGAAAAAAAAAGCTGGAAGGAAAACTTAATTCAAGGACAGACCAAAGGAGGAATTGCATGACAGTGGCACATTCAATCCTCTGACATTATCAGGACTCTACGTACTGCCAAATAATGACAAAGAGGATGGACAGCAGCTCACATTTTGTTACCATTATTGTGGATAGTTTACTTTCAAACAGCAAGACAAGCATTCACAAAATTTGGGTACATATGTATTCCAACTCCCCTTTTTAAAAGCATCATTTCAGTGGTTTAGAACCATGTATCACCTGTTTTCCTTATCTAAGCTCACTTCACTTATACTTTCTGCCACAGAGAAAGGGGGCTGCCAGGTTTGTTTTCTTCACTTAGTATTACCCAAAGTGCTGATAGCCATGCACTAGTGCCACACTTGTTTGTGCTACAGAAGACAGCATAAAATAACTTATTTTACTTATTTCTTTGGAATTGAATTATAATTCACTGTTGGGGACCACTGCCAGTACAGAGTGCGCAATGCCAAGTGGCACACAAACCGGGTAGAGAAATGTCAAATTGTATGCAAACCAGATAGACACACAGAGCGAAACTGAAGAAACTATCAAAAAGTAGTTAAAAGATACACTTTTGATATTTCTTCAACTTGGTTGTGTTTTCACATGCACATATGCTCATTAAACATCATTATGTTCACATAAACACAGCCATGTCTTGACAAAAGCCTCAGAACATGAGGACATTCATGAGACACATTTCAGATTCTTATCATTACATGCTGCACACATTATTATGTGAAGATAAAAATGTGTGAGATAGTATCAAATGGTATTACAGGAGCAGCAGAAAAAGGTCCTGACCTTTGTCCTATGTAATTTACGGTTAGATATGTGGATGGCTATGATACTGGAGACATAGTACATAATCTTTCCTAACACAAAACAAAATAAAGCATTTTAGCACTGCACCTCTTTGCTTCTCATTATTTTGTGAACATTATTCAAATATGTATGCTTCTCTAACAAGACTGTTTTATGCTTTGCCTTTCAGTTGTATGCTTCAATGAGTGATCTACTTCCTTAAAATTGCATAAGGTTGTACTCAGAGGAAGAAACTGTTGTCATAAACAATTCATATCAATGTTGAGAATGTTCTTGTCCTAAATCAGTCAGTGATATTCACAGCATTTCTTGTCAGTACCTTCTTCCTGATACACCTTGTTTGATACTGCAGATACAGTAATTATTCACACTTGTAAGCACTTAGCAGGTAACACTTCTCAGTGCATATCCTTGCAGAGGTAAGGTGTGTGCTTGTAATCAAGCAGGGCCCTACTCTATGATTACATTCAATAAACTAAGTGCAGATTTTGGAATTCATGAATGCTTATGAGTTCACACCTCATTTCCATATTCACAGTGCTCACATGGTTGAATCAGCAGTATATCAAGGTAATCAAGTAGTCCAGGAAATGTGTATCATGGCAGTGATGACCAGAGTGTTAAATGCTGCTAATTGCTTGCAAAACATGTTTCTAGCATCACAACTAACTTAATGGAAAGGTAAGTTGCTAAGTTGTCATTTTTTTACAAAATGCTGCATTTCAAACTTAGTGATGTATTTCACAGTACTCTCATAGCTTAGTGTATACATTGCATGTCCCCTGCTGCTGTCATGGGCATGTATATCCATTATTTGTTATATAACAAAAGTTTGTGGAAAAGGTAACATGACAGTAGGCAGAAGAATGTTGCAGCATTTTCTAGCAAAGTCAGAGGTTTCACATTTGTAGCCCACAAATGTGTTAAGTCTGTAACATATAACTGACCACCCTCTACATAAGTGGACATTCAGTAGTACTTTTACCCATTTGCACTGGAAAAGTGTATATTTCTTTGCTTAATGCTGTAATGTACAGTTATACATCTGTTGTCCTCCTTACATAATCTGTATACTTTCCTTTATTTTTATTGCAGGGCTGTGGTGGAGTCATGTATTTAGTTGTTTGAACTAATATGGGGTTTTAACATTTTATTTATTTTGTAGCTGCTATTGGTTCTGACATGGAAGACAATACTAGAGGGTATACTGCAGAACTTTCCAGTAGTCAATACAATCCAATCGCTCACACTCACTTCTTTGGCATTAGGCTTGCCCTCGTGTATTCTTCCTCACCACCCTGTGCCAATGCTGTGTGCAAGTGTGTGTGTGCCCCAATTAACTGTGGGGATTGCTCAGAGTCAAGCCCTCCACCTTAAATATAGGATGTAAGAGCTTGGAGCTTAATTCAACTGCTAGACCTAATCTGATATAGAAGATACATGTTGATGTAAAACCTGTTGCTCTGTTATTTTTTTTTTTAGAGAAGTCTGACAGAGAAGACCTAGAGAGGTAAAAAAATAGATGCAGAAATCCTGAAAGCATGTACCCCCAATACATAAATACATACAACACTAGTCTATATGTGGTAATATTTCTGATTTTTGTATGACTTGTGGGTCATTGAACAAAAGTTACTGCTGCAGCATTTGTATTGTCTGCAGTTGTCTTGCTTTAATCATTTCATTAAAGAATGAATTAATTTCATTGCTAGGCTTGGATTAAGGAAATAATCTAAACACGTTGCATGTTACCAATCAAAACATGATGCATTTCAGAAATATATTTTTGCAGAACTTTCTTTAGAGCCTGACCTTCAGTTTCCCTTATGTAGTCACTGTGGTACAGTCTTCTCTACAAGATTGGGTTATAAAAGTTTTTTGAATTTCATTAAAAACTTAGTTGGGCAGTTAGCACAGAGAACTAAAGCTCTGACTTGTTAATGAGCTACTTCTTTGGCAATAGAACAGGATTTTAATCTTATCACCTTCATTTACCTCCTGTGTGACAATGAGCAAGTAATTTAACCAGACAATGCTTTAGAGCAATTGGGAATCTGTGCTAAGCTCCTTAATGGAATTCAGGATCATATGCCTAGCAGCTATGAACCTGTTGTCATTGCTTGCCAGACATTTCCTATTGCATAGCTGATCTAGTTCAGGAAAAGTTATGGCAATATCACCAGACCACTTTCTTTAATGCAGCACAGGCAATTTAGTCTTCAAGGGCTAAAGGTACTGCATGTGTACATGAAGCATTGAAATGCAAAGTTGTTTGCCAGCAGCAACCTCTGCATTAATAATAGCTCTCTTTTATATATGTACATATTGACTTATCATCTTATCAGATAGTTAATATTTCTTATGCTCTTCTATTTA
The DNA here is from genome assembly GCF_019279795.1 of Protopterus annectens. NCBI lineage: Eukaryota > Metazoa > Chordata > Ceratodontiformes > Protopteridae > Protopterus > Protopterus annectens. Next base: position 1,061,335,804 of record NC_056727.1, on the reverse strand, counting down.
AACTATGCATGTCTAGGTCATACGGTATGATGACAGTGATCTTTGTACAGTTTCATGTAGTTCATCCAATGATAGCAATAAAGTACATGTCATTTATTTCTTCCAAACAATAAGGGGTGTACACACTCAACAATGTGGCTGTAACTGTTGTTGGTGGTGTTGGGGGCTCTCAGTGAATGAAAGTTCCTTATGCTCACCTGGTGATTGTGTGTGTGTGTGTGTGTGTGTGTGTGTGTGTGTGTGTGTGTGTGTGTGTGTGTGTGTGTGTGTGTGTGTGTGTGTGTGTGTGTGTGTGTGTGTGTGTGTGTGTGTATTAATTTTGAATACTTTGGCTGGCGTGTGTGTGTGTGTGTGTGTGTGTGTGTGTGTGTGTGTGTGTGTGTGTGTGTGTGTGTGTGTGTGTGTGTATATATTAATTTTGAATACTTTGGCTGGTGTTTGTGTGTGCATGTGTGTGTGTGTGTGTGTGTGTGTGTGTGTGTGTGTGTGTGTATTAGTTTTGAATACTTTGGCTGGTGTGTGTGTTTGAGTGAAACAAATTTGTAACGTGTCGTTGGTCATTATTATTGTTATCTTTTGAGACAAAAAACTGAGAGGGATGCAATTAACTATGTAGCTATTATTGTTGAATTTGGTGGATGCCTGTGTTTATGAGCACAGCAAGCTCAGTAATTTTTAAAGTTAAAATGTGATTAGTTTGCCTTTGATGGATTAGAGTGTATTTGTGTAAAGCAAATTAGAATACTTTGCCATGACCATTTTTATCATAAGCAGGCATGGGATTGTACACAGCTAATGATAAAGTGGCAGTAATTCATGGTTATGGACAATGGTAGACTATAATGTTGACATTATGAGTGGCCTTTTATGGTTGGAATGTTCTGAAATGGGGTACTTTTGTCATGATTGATTCATACATTTTGTTTCAGGGATTACTGAAAAAAAATGTTCAAAACTATACATTTAAAATCTATTCTGACAAATGTTCCTGTATTGAACAAGAAATATAATTTAAAACAATCAAGGAGGTGAATAAAGAATACATGCATTTATACATGGTCCTAAAAATGTGTTCATGGGTCACGTAGATTGAAAACAGCCTGAGGTTCAAGACACACTTAATCTAGCAATGCCCCGATGCATTTTCAATGAATGTGAGTTTCAAGGAAATAAGTTTACCGTTGTTCATACTAAGTCTGTTTTCAATGTTAGACTGTTTTTTTTTTTGCAAATGTCATTCAGTGTTTGTGCAATAAAATTTGAAATAAAAGTTTTAAATTAAATCCAAATCTCTACAATCATTGTAAAAGTAAAAAGAAAGTAGAATGCACACTGACACATTTGAACATTGTTTATGGTAAATGGGGAGAGACAGTTAAGTAATGGGACACTGGAATTGTTGTGGAGAGGGGGAGTGGTCCATTATCCTGTCTAGAGTCCCATTTGACCATGATCTGGCTCTACCCCCTGCTACTTAAATGTAATAAATCTGAGATCACTTAACAGCAGGAAGAGGGCAAATTCACAGTCCTCGCTGTACCCTGATCTTGTACAAAGTAATGCCAGCAGAGTGCAATCTTCTGACTATTCAATCAATTCTGCCAGCATAAAATAAATAAATAAATATATGCTCATATGCTTAGCAAACTTTGATTTTTGATACTTAATTTTATAATTCCTAGCATTACCCATGATGGCTAAAGAAAGTATAAGAAGGTTACTATGTTATCATGTTACTTATCTTTTAATTGATGCATATTTCTCTACCGCTCATATGAAACATATCTTAGCACAATATGGTGTCAGTGGCTCAATGTGTAACACAACTATCTTGAGTGCTGGAAGATCGGAGGGCTTTAGGTACCATTCCCACCCCAGGTAATTGGTTTCATATTTAAATTACTGCACTGCAACATTAGAAGATGCAAAACTTCTGAACAAACCCTCATTTAAATTCGTTTTTTTTTTCTGCCTGAAATGGTAGTAACTCAAGTGGATTTAAAAGATCCTACTGCATCTCTAGAAAAAAAGTGTAGAGAAATTTCTCCTGCTTGATTTCTTTTTACCACCTCAGGTATCCTCTGAAAAGAGGCCACCAATATAATACGACTAACTAGTCAACAAAGGATAAACAAATTAATAATATGAACACTTGCCTGACTTCATTAATTAAAAAAGTATATGTTAAATACAGTGCATTCCATATGCAGGTACCACTTCTGGGATCAATTAAAAAAATCTGGATTAAATTTATAACTTCATATGTTTGATTATCAAGTTTATGACTTACTTACCTTCAGGAAGCTTAACTACAATAAACCCATTTGACATTTTCTGTTTCTCACAGACATACCAAAATTATTTTTGAGTAATGACTGCATTTCTATGATTACAAGGGGAAGCATTTTCCATAGTTTTGGATGATTTGTTCTAACATTTCTATGATTTTTTTATTACTAATATTTGTTTTTAACATTTGTCTTCCTAATCTGATGTTAACTCAGCAGCAGTACATTATGGGTGTAAGTTTTCAAACAGAACCTAATCAAACATTCCTTTATAGGAAATGATTGACTCTAAGTAATCTATAAGAAACCAGAAATAAAGAAGACTCCTAAAACCATTCAAATTGTTATTTTGCATCTCCCTGATCTTTCGTGTAAGGAATAGTTTACCTTTCAAATTACTTTCAGTGGCTTGTTTGAAGGCTACAAAATGAAGCATTCAATTTCATAGTAGGTTGAGCCAGTGAGGTATGAAGTGATATGATTTTCTGCTTTGATTGACTATTCATGGCCTTTAAAAGTAGATGGGCTACAGAATAACTTTGGAAGATACACACTGACCATAGTTTAACCATTTTCTACTGCTGTCACTAGATTATTATTAAGTATAAAACAAAGGAACCCAGTCTGTCCAGCACGGCACGTAAATATTTATTGTAGAAAGGATAAGCGCTTTCGAGTAATGCACTCTTTATCAAATCCATTCAGTTAAAAACTTCATAGTCATTATAAAACAATAAAAGAACTAATAAAAAAATCAGTATGAAGTACACACCTTAAAATCAACAAATCACATCTATCTAAAGGGCCTATGACCTCTTAGTATAGATTTCAGAGGCACTACGTAATTAAGATCTGGAGCGCGATCAACCTGCAAGTCTGCAATCCAATTAACCTCCGCCTGCTCTGTACGAAGAGAAATATCCCCTCCTCTCTTAGAAATAAGGCAGATTTGTAACAACCTTAATTTAAAAAAGTGTTGACTGAATTTCTTAATATGTTGCGCCAATGCATTATGTTCCCCCTGAGTCTTAATATCTCTAATGTGTTGTAGAATACGTTCCTTCAACATCAGAGCAACCGGAGGTTACGAAGTTTTTAACTGAATGGATTTGATAAAGAGTACATTACTCGAAAGCGCTTATCCTTTCTAAAATAAATAATTAAGTGCCGTGGTGGGCAGACTGGGTTACTTTGTTTTATCATTTTTCTTGCTCTACCAGTTCTGTTCTTTGGCTTTGCTGTGCTTGGTTGCCTTTGCTTCATTAATAAGTATGTTATTTTTATCTTATGATTATTAATTTTGTTATTTATCTATTTATTACATTTTTGTCAACTGCCATTTTTGCTAAATTTAATGTCACTAGCAGTGTGGTCATTATTACTCCACTAGATATGAATAGCTATGTAGAATACCTTGGAGAACCTCAACATGTTTTACCCATGTAATTACATTACCCAGTGTGCATTCATCATCATCGTCATCACACTCAGTTATTCAGAATCCATTTCACTATTTATGAGTGACGTCTGTGCCCACTCTAGCTTACCAAAATAGTGTGTTTGCTAGCTCCAGTTATACCTCTTTGCATGCCTCCAGGTGATGCTGAAGCATCATATCATCTACTAGCTGATGCCAGGCTTCTGTCTCATTATACCATCTAGACAGAGACATCTGTCTTGTGCACATCAGTTCCTATTTCTAATGCAATGTCTCCAAGGATGAAGAAATCAGACATCACCATCTTTCAATTGTTATTATCAGCTGTAGTCTGAGGCTACTTCCTGGTTATGGCTGTTGTAGGTCCTTTAGTGATACATGACAGTTTTTGTAATGAAATGTTTTGTCTACCACAGGGCAATGGATGCCAATGTGGAGGACTTATGAACCGTTAATAATCATGCTGCATATTAGAGTTGCACAGCTGAAATACAAATTATTTCAAACCATGCAGCCTTTATAAATGCAGAATTCTGTTAAGGTGCAAACTAGTGTCTAAAGTTGCAACTTGGTCTGTGTTTCAGTTGGGATGCTACCAATACTCAGTCCAAGATCACTACACAGAACCTGGAAACTATTCTGGGTGATTCATCGGGGAGGTGGAGGGATATAGGTTCATCTCTTAAGATTTCTGTGTAAGGAGACATGGGCTAGAACATCAGCAGGCAGCTTACAGAAAGTAATCCACATCCTTGCAGAAGCTATTGCTACTTTGGTAACTGCATTCACACTAAATAAATCTCAATAATTCAACACAAAAAGAATAAATGTTTATACAACTTTGCATTACATTTGCAAGTGCTTATTTTTATATTAGTATAACAGTGTTTGTATAGGATGCATTACTTTTGTATAATTCTTTTACCTTGAAAGAACTCCAAATGAAATAGAGCTGATGTACTCAGTACACTAACTATGACACGGTTTTGTAGTAATCATGAGCTGTATTTGCTAAGCAACAGTGTAAAATATTTAAACTGTTGTAATGATGATAACATATATCTGTCTGTGTGTGCCTGTTTATTTTACGGTAGAATGAACAAAAACTTGCTGGCTTGATATCCACTTTTCTCACATTCTTCCAAGGAACAGGTAAGTGAGATAGATGAATGACAAGATAGGACAGAATATTTAAAAAAATAACAAAGTAAGCATAAACAAATGCAGAAAAACATCTAGTAAAAACATTGGCTGTGATTTAGAAACAGGACTTATGTTGATGTGTAAGGAAAAAAATAGAGCAGTCCAAGTAGTGGGATGTGGCCCAACAGTGGTTAACTGGGCACTATAAGTGACATTTCAGGATCAGGTTTATTCAAGCAAACTACTGAGAACAGAACAAGTCACTCAGTGACCTAGACACCACTATTGGGGGGTTACATGACCTTGCATGGGCACAGCAGCTTGCAGGTACCATGCTCATAATGATGCATACATTCACATGGGCTGTGTTGGGCCACTATAAGCATGGGCTCCAAAGTCAAGCCCTACTATGTTTACATTATAAATGGGAAGAAAATAAGTGCAAAGCACAGGCCAAAAGAAGGAAGTACAAGAGCAAGAACAGACAGAAAGACAAAGGGAAAGAAAGAATGTTAGGAGGTGGGGGAGCAAAAGTATTTTTTTTTGTGAGACGTGACAATTTTAGTATATTTTCATGAAGTGTAGAAGGGAAAGTAGCAAAAAGAAGTTCTGTGTAGTACAGACATATAGGGATGGCAGCAGAGCATACTTCTCAACCTCTTACCACAAGAAATGTGCAGACATCCTGACATAATGGAGGGCAAAGGCCCCAAAAATTGGGATACATTTAAAATATTCCTCTTATAAAGTTGTTAAAATAACAAGATTTGTGTTAGCATGCATTTTCTGAAGGATATGAAGTCTGAAACTCAAATGCATGTCATTATTTAGTGACTTTAATCCTTAGATCATCCCAGTGATTTATCAAAAAACACAATTTTTATGAGGAACAGAACAAAAAATGAGGCAAAAATCTGGACATTCTGCAAAAATCTGTACACATGAGAGGTATGCAGCAGAGGCAGCAAATCAAGAAAAACAAATAGAGAAAGACTGACAAGGGATGTGCTGACACAAATGGCAGTAACCGCAAGGGAGAGACAGGGACAGCGACAGACAGCGGGAGGAAAATTGGTGATGGAGAGGACTGGCCTACAAACTGAGGAAGGAAGTAAAACTCAAAAGCAGGGGATGGCAGTTCACTGCCACATTGCACAATGTTGCATTCAACATGAGATCATTCAACTCCATGACTGCCCTCATGGCTGGGGAAAGCTAATACTGGCCCACAGTTAAGGGAGCTGTTTTGGTCTAGAATTGTTGCCTCTTGCAGTCATGCTGTTTGCAATTCGGGGCCACTATCCTATATGTAGGAGATGTTAGGTGCCATGTAATTAAGCTTCTTGTGGCTATTGATTGTGAGGGAAAAAATCAGCAGATTCTAGCTTTAAAGAATCAGGTACTACCTGAAATAACTTTAAAGTGCTACCAGGTAGAATAACTGAAACTGTCTCATCAAGACATCCTGAATCAAGGCATCTCAGAGAACCTTTAAATCTAGATAGCACAGGTTAAAGAACTACTGTGATAAAAAAAGAAAAGGAAAGAACAAAAGAAAAAAAAACAGAAAACAAGAAATGTTCAAGGCTAGGGTGCAACCACAAAATCTTAATTGTGTATAGAAATAGTTAAGTATATATTCTGTGCTTGTAGTCGAGACTGTGCTGCTTCTAACAAGTCCATTCCCAGTTATGAGAGTAGGTAAGATGAAACTCTCTCCGTGGCATACATGAAACCTCATCTTATCATCATGACCAAATAATATTTTGCTGTCACATATCTATTCACTTCTGAGTCCTAAGCCCCAACCTGAAATGAGCCCCTGTGACAATGAGTCTTTGATTGTATCTTCTGTGGCCACTGTATAAACCTTACAAATTTCACTAGTGGGCTGGTACTTCAGACATAGGTTTTACACCAAGCACCTGACACACACATATAACCATTTTAGGAAGAATGTCACCAGTACTGCAAACAGATTCTGCCAGCACATAATACAACTTGTAGTCTCTTCAGAAAGCTTATTAAAATAATTTCTTTAGCACAAACATATCCTAAACAGAAGGGAATGAATTGCTTATCCCTACAGTGGGCAAATAAAAATACAAGCCACCATTCTCTTAATAGAATTTATTTCATATCTAGAAAGTATCTTGAAGAATATCAGCATACCTCACAATACAGGCATCAAAACTTCTGGCTCCATCAGAGAAAGCCATCACTTCATCTGCAACTGGATTAATTTTATGCAGCCTTCCTATAGCCTTAACATAATAACACCTATGTGGTAAGTAATATCACTCCGCTAGTAGCCTACATAAATCCTTGAATTCCAGAGGATTTGCTGAAAAATCAACTTAAAAAAACACAAGATAAACAAATGTAACTATTTTGTGAACATTAACAGCTATTAAAATGTGCAAATAGGGGTCTACCTGATGAGACCGAAAGCTCAAAAGGCCGACATTGAGATCACCGACACCACAAGAACGAAAGTGCAAAAACACGAAAGTTGACATGCTCGGCAAAGCACAATCTCGACAGTTAACAAAACATGCTTCCAACTGCCTGAATAACCAGCACAGAAACAATACAAGCAGATTAGTAACTGTCATAGGGTTCCTATCACATAATTGAACTTCCAGACGTTCGAACACCAGACGTTCGAACTCGAAAGATCGAAATGTGACAACACTGAAACATAAGAACAGCGGAAAAAATTTGCTGATCCGAAAAACACACATACAACACAAGCACACTAAAAACCTTATAAACCTACACTAAACCTTACATGCAGAACTATCTATGCACTAACCTTAACCCAAACCCTAACCCTAAGGTCCGTCACCATCGCACACTTACCTTACCCACACCCTAAGCCTAAAGTCTGTCACTATCGCACACTTACCTTACCCGTACCCTAACCCTAAAGTCTGTCACTATCGCACACTTACACAGTCACGCTCAAATGCAAGCACACATGTTTCACATGTTGGTGTTTTCGGTGTGGGATTTCAACTTGTCAGGTATTTGCTTTGTCATTCTTCTGGTGTTGGTTATCTCATTGTCATTGTTTTGGCTTGTCGGTCTTATCAGGTAGACCCACCAATAGCAATGTTATCAGTAAAAAGTATCATTTGTAGTGATAATATTCAGTGCAGTCATTGCATTACCATATATACTATATTATAATGAACACCCTCCCAGAATTATATTTTTGCTGAACTTTCATAAACAAGTTGTCATATCTTTGAACCTGTATAATCTAGACATGTACTTTTAGTTAGAATAATTGGTAATTAGAAATAAATTTTCACGCCAGCAAAAAATTCTTCTTTTATATTTCTTCAAATCTTTTGGGTTTCTAATACCATGACAGGATTAGACCCCATTCCTAAGACAAAGTACAATTAAAGTTCATGAAATTAGTATTGTTTCAATCTTTGATGTCAATCAGAAGTGATCTTCGCACATCCACAATGTGCCCAGTAATAATGCCTGCAATTCGTACAGAGTTACATGTATTGGTAACATACCTAAATAGAATTGTATATTCTTTTTTATAAGACCCGTTGCTCTAACTACTATAGGAACTGGCTGGGTATCTTTCTTCTACATTGCTCTCATTTCTGTCAGCAAATACGGATATTTTATGACTTTGTGTCTCTCTGTATGCAAGACACTGTAGTCACTGTGTGTGGTGATTTCAACGATCAATGCTACTTTTGCCTTCTTCTCATGGACCACTGTATCTGGTTTTCAAGCATCTGTCTTTTGAACTGTTGGTAATGGGTGATACCATGTGATGTAGACTTCATTACATTCTATGATGCTTTGTGGCTCATGTTTTCAGTGTTTTTCAGTCACTTCAATACCATAATGTCTGCACAATCCCCAGTGCAACAGTCTTACCACATTATTATGCCTTTCAATATACAGTCCTTCTGCCATTAGTATGTCACAACCAGCAATGAGATGTACAACTGTTTCCAATTCTGTTTTACAAAACCTACATTTACCTGTTTCTCCCATATGTTCAATAGACTTTGTAAATCATTGTGTATGTAGCCCACTCTATTGCATTGCCAAAATTTACCGTTAATCTCTAGGTTTGAATTTACCTCTCCTTAACCATCCCTGCATTTGTTCCTGGTCAACATGAGGTTTTTCCAGAAGTTTTCTATATTTGCATCTATACTTATGCATTTTTTTCACATTTCTTGCCTTCTCATCTGGTCCTTCACCTTATATTCTTTCTTTTGTTTTTTGGCACATTCTGTTGCTGCCTGATTTTTATCTACTTCTGTTTTGATTTCCATCCCTGCTTGCCGCAGATACGCTTCTGCTAGACTAAGCAGGGAATTCATCTTAGATTTATTCTCCTCTTGTTTCAAAACTTTCACTAATTTGGGTCTTGTGCAGATATGTGTGCAGTCCCATGATCACAGCTCTATACATGTAATCAATTTCAAGGAAGCCCATACCTCATTCAGAACAGGGAATATATAATCTTGGTAATCACTGATTTTTATAAATCATTTGGTGAGCATGAAGCATCCTTCTTGTTTTCCTGTCTAATCTATCCAGCATGTTTTGGCACCAGTCAGTCACTCCAAAACTGTAAGTTAGGACAGGAAGAGGAAATTGGTTTATAGCTTGAATATTGCTCCTAGATGTCAATGCTGTATTCAGGATTAAAGTAAGTCTTCTAGTGTATTCAATTTTCATTTATTCATCTTTTATTGCTGATCTTTCATCAATTCCCAAATATTTATATACTCCCTCTTGCTCAAGTTATTTTATATCACATTCTTGTTCCAAACTGATGTTTTATTGATGCTGCAGTTTTTCTGCTTTAAAGGTTGCTTTTGCACATTTATCAAGACCAAACGACATTCTTATATCATCTGAAAAAGTTTTGAAAATTTGCAATTGTGCTTTTAGCTCCTCATCTGATGAGCTATACAGTTTTGAATCATCGACAAAGAGAAGATGAGAAATCTTTACAATTTGTTGTTTTCTAGGAGCCAAATTATAGCCATGACCTAAGCTGTTAAGTAGACAGCTTAATGGGTTAAGGGCAAGATGGAATAGCAGTGGTGTCAGAGAGTCACCCTGGAATATCCTCCATTAAATTTTTATCCCTGGAATAATAATTTGTCCTTTATCATGGCTTAATTGCAAAGTGGTCTGCCACTATTTCATGGCCACTGTAAAGTAGTCAATCAGTGTAGCATGTATCATATACAGTTTTAAGCACTCTTTTATCCATGCATGTGGGATACTATCAAATGCCTTTTTTATAGTCAATCCATGCCATACTTAAAATTTCCACTTCTTACATTTCTCCACTATGACTTTATTTATGACAGCAAGAAATTCTTCTCTGTATAGTTACTGAGATATTTAGAGAAGTATGGAAATGTACACTTAATTGTATATTTAGAAATATAAATAACACTGTGTATCCCTTGAGATGTGCAACTTACAGTGCAAATAACAGTGATGGTTTTCTTTAACATCTACATCTAAAGATTTATCAATGCCATGAATAGTTTGAAAGTAATATAGTTCTTGAAGTATTATTTTATAATTACTAACAAACAACTAGCAATATCTGTGGTGTAGTGTGATATAGATGGACTTACACAATGACTGCTTATATTCAAAAATGACCACTCCAATTGATCAGCCCAACCTGCATGCTCATTGTAAATTGAACGTACAACAATAGAAAAAAGTTTGTCTGCTGAAGTACCATTGAGTGGCCAGAATTTCTACTGGTATATGATTGAGTGACAAAGCAAAAATATGAGAAAATTAGCTATGATCTGCAAAACTAAACAATCAGAACTGTACCTGATTTTCCTTGTATTTCTGCACTGTCCCTCTGAAAATATTGCCAGCTAAAAAGAAAATACAACCAGCAACAGACATTCTCTCTTCTCCATTGCTTTTCCTGCACTGTACTGATGTACTGTCCCATACTCATGTGTAGTACATCAGCAAACAAGGAAAAATGTGGAGGAATGCTACAGCATCATTATACAAAGGCATTATTTAAGAAAGGTAAGTAATTTCTTTCTTAAATAATGTCATCTTATAATAGCAACAATCCACTCCTGGGTGTGAGTATATCAGGACTTATCCACTGCTGGCTTTATTTGATCACTCGGTCTTCACCCTCTTTATCAAACCATACCAGTCATGGGTAAATCCTGATCATACCCACATCAAGTCACAGATTATTGCTTAAACAGATAATGAACTTTCGTATCTCATTCCATACCCCTCAATAGCATGTAGGACACTCAGTTATAAATATATGAACATAAATATGAAAATAATAATATGTGGAAACAGAAATTAATTTATCTACTGGAAGACATAGCAGATTAACAATCTTAGTGCCATTTTGTTGGTACTCCCTTGCTGTAGCACTTCCAATTGTTAACTGGTAAGTCACATTAAAGAAGCCATACCCAAAAAGTGTCTTGACACCATAAAGAGCTATGGGTGTTAACTGCAATTAAACAAATAAACTTTGAACAAAGCTGGAAAACAGTGCTTAAACCACACAAAGTGCAACAACCAATAACCAAACAAGTCAAGCCTGGTTCCTCTGCAGTGCTTTTGTCTGGAATTATATATATAAAGATACTATATACCTGAATGAGTTAGTGCCTTCCATAAAAGTTTATTGTATAATGCCAATGTTTTAATAACCACAACAAATGAAAGAGTTAATAAGTGGCACCTCTGACTTATTCCTCAGTCCAGTTTATTCAGTCCAGATATATTCTGCTCAGTATAACCTTTGATATAGGTCCCTCATGAATACAAAATGTAATAGTCATTCATTCCTGAAGGAATCCAAAATTCTTTAGGAGCATAAACATATAATCCTATTGTAGCTTATCAAATGCCATCTCAGCATGAAGGTCAAAGAACATGGCATGTGAATCCCATTTAAATTTGTAATCCATCAGTAACAAGCTTAACCTATCAGCAACACATGCCATCCAGTTTGACACAAAATCATACTGATTTCTAATTACCATTTTATAAGCCACCTTCTCCAGTTGATGCTCCCACTTATAATTTATAATCCCCAATGAGAAGTGAAATTGGTCTTTATGAACCTAAATGTTGCCTGGATTCAGTGCCATTATGGTAGTCACTGTATGGCACATGGGAAGTATAATCCCTTCATTTAGTGAATTTCAGAACACCTTCATAAAATCATCCCGCACTGACTCACCCATATCATAATATACCACAGTACTTGAAAATGGGGTTAAAGAGATACCCTGTCCTTAGTAGTCATGCATGGAAGTTGTAGGTTCCCCAGAAACATTTGAGTGGTTTCAGATTGGTTATTCTTTGGTACTTATAAAACTTCTGCAGATATTGCTGGCATTCTTCTAATATATTTTTTTACTTCATCATATACTGCATTGGATTTATAAGTTCTGACAGCCATGATATAAAACTTAAACACATTTGCCATCAATCTCAAAGTGATGCATCTACTACCCTTTAAATAAGATTTTGTATTTAATGGAACAAAGCTTGGATGCTCATCTAAAAATCTACTTCCATTGTTTATCATCCTCTGTCCCATCAAGTCCATCATGTTCATACATTATCAGATGTTGCATTCAGTCTGGATTATATCCAATCCTTCTTAGCTTACCTCATCTTTCTTTGTACCATGTCTCTTAACTGTAAAGGATGATGACTATCAATGCATCCGATGATATAGAAGACATTATGCCTTCTTCTAGATTAGAATTTCTAATTTCTCTCTGAATTTCTGGAATACACCCGTCTGCTCCACATCTTATCAGGGGGACTTAATGATGATGTTAACTAACTAAAGGCTGTGTTCTGAAAGGGTTGGAGGGGCTACACCAAAGCCAGTCAACTGCTCAGTTAAAGACCATCCACTAAAATTATCAATCCTACTATCCTTGTATCTTGCAACATGTGAATAGTGAGTAAAATGTTGATTGGTCATTGTAATGGTGACCTTCACCTACCAAAGATGCCTGAGAGAAAAGTTCAAGCAACATCATAGCCATTGTCATAATACTGGGCCTTTTCAGTTAAGTGTAAAAAAAAAAAAAAAATAGGTCACCGTCTAAGAAAAATATTCCTTCGGTTCAGTCTAGAAAATTGCAGTAGTGATCATTTTACCATTTAAGCTGAAAAGCCTAGAGAAAGATATTTGTTCCAAAAATTCATAAGTCCTCCTTCCTAGTAAACTTTATAACCTGATAGTCCCCCTGTAAGATAAGCCCACATATATTTCAGGCTAATATATGTCGCTTGTTTCAACAAGATCTAGAGTCTTTTCCATTTACCAATAATTGACAATCACTGAAAATGACATTAAACCCATACTGCCCAGTTTGGTACACTCAACAGCTTCTAAACAAGTATTTTATAAAAATAATATATCTGTTTTCTTATGCTAAACGTTCTTAAAAAGTCCGTCATTTGTCTGAATTTGATTTGAATGTTTCTTATCTGACTCTCTCAATTTTTTTTTTATTTTTCAAATACAGTTGAATAAATTCCATAGTAGTTGTATATACCATCTTAAATAACTATGTACACTATTTACATCAGCCTGACAGTATAACAGAGTTCAATATATACAATTACTTTATAGGTATAACAATCCAGTTATCAGAGTGTATCTGTTCAATTACTGTAAAGTGTCAATCAATGATAAGACTTTTTTTCATCTATTGTTAATAAATGGTTTAGGATGAATCATTAATTCTTTAATTTTAATTTCCAACAATGCTGTGGTCTTCAGTAGAGTGTAGAAGTCTTACAAAGTCAGTATTGTGTTTGTATTCCATTTTCTTGTTATTCACTTCCTTGAGATTGCAGGTATTGTCCATACTAGATACATATTTGATTCATTCAAATGAGGACCTTCGTACACATTTAATAATACTAGAGCTTTAGATAGGTTAAGCGATTCATTAAATAAAGCTTGTAAAACATTTTTAATACCAATCCAAAATGACTTAATTTTAACACAATTGCAAAAAATGTGATTCCAATCTGCATCGTGTATTTGCTCACACCTCTGACATATTCCCTTTGAGGAAGAATTAATTTTAGTAATTCTATTTCCAATTAAAAAAAAACTTTCCAGTATTGTGAAAGAATGTATGGTTTTTTTGATAATAAAATATTTGATTTAATTTCTTCAGTTAGCTGTAATGAGTGTCCTTTTGTTATATAATTCCAATATGAGGATTTGGGTGTTGTTTTATAATTTATCAATATCTTGTAAAATTTTGAAATACTATTTCCCATGTCATAATCATTATATATGATTTCATATAGGTATTTTGTAAATTTGGGTATTTTTTTAAATGAAGAATTACTAATTATTCTGCATAAATCTTGTGAATACGTCAGAATGCTTTGCATAGTTAGCCAATCTTGTTGTGGAATTTTGTATGCTGTTTCTATTGTTTGCATATTTTTAGTTCTTTGAGACATTGAAACTGACAAACAAATCCTTTCTGTTCCCAGGAATTAATTATTTCTCTGTAAATTTTATGTGGATAGCTCTTTGTAACTATGAATGGTGTTAAAAGATCAAACCAGATTTTTAAATCTATATTTGCATTAATAATCTTCCTAAATGAGTCAATGTAATAATTAATCATACGAGTTTTTATCAATTTGAATTATTTTTTGTAAATCAAATTAATTTACTGATATTACAGTTAGTAATTCTTTCCAGTTTGCAGAATAATTTGGACTTATCCAATCTGAGATTGTTTTAAGATATTGATGCTTTTATATATGTTTCTATGTCAGGAAAGTTTAATCCTCTCTGTTTACATGGTCTGATATGATGTATTAAAGCTATTATGTTTTTTTTGAGAAACCATAACAATTTTATTAGGCATGAGTTTATTCCTTTCTGGTAACAGTTGTATTGCCAAAGCTATATATAGAATCCTAGGTAGTAAAACCACTTTTATTAACTGTAGTCTATCTTCAAATGTTAGTATTATTTTGTTCCATTTTTCCACAGAGATTTTAATTGTATTAATGATATTATTGTAGTTTTTTTAGACTAATTCATTATTATCCTTGTATAACTCAATTTTTAGATATTTTAAGGTAGATTCTTGTTTTCCTATCATGTGATTCCCCTTCATTTGCAATTCTTTTTTTTTTATTTAAAAATAAACATTTTGATTTTGATTTACTGAAATGGAGTCCAGAAGTCCTGTAAAATGTGTCAGTTAAAATATCTAATTTTTCTAAAGTCTCTTTTGTATTGGATAATGTTAATAATATGTCATCAACAAAGAGCATTACTTTAGAATTGTTTTGTTCATAAACATCTTCTCCTTTGATTTTTGTATTGTTATGTATTGAATCTGCCAATATTTCAATAGCCAAAGCAAATAGAATTGGTGACATGGGACATCCTTGTTTAGTACCCTTTGTTATATGTATAGGTTCAGAGGTGAAAGGACCTAGCTTAACATGCACTAAATTATTTGCATGTATATTCTTTAGTAGATTAACAAAGGAAGGAGGAAATTCAAATAACATCAGAATTTTGAATAAGTAGTCCCAATTTAAGGAATCAAAGGCTTTCTCTATATCTAAGCCGATTATGAGTGTTTCTTTATTTTCTTTATTAACATAATCTATAAGAGAAATTATCCTTTTAATATTGTCCTGTGTGTGTCTATGATATATAAATCCAGTTTGATTATTATTTGTTGTTTTGGATAGTGGTATTTTCATTCTGTTAGTTAATATTGTCATACATATCTTATAGTCATTATTTAATAATGATATAGGTCTATATGAGGTACAGAGGTTTGGGGGTTTGTTTTCCTTTAGGATTGGTGTGATTAAGGAATATCTCCAAGATGGTGGCATTAAAGCTTGTGACTGAATTTGTAATAGAGTTTTATAGAAGAGGGATAGTATCTTTGAAGGAAAAAGTTTATATATGTCCATAATTATGCCATCTACAACCCGAGCTTTTAATATTTTTACCCTCTTTTATTGTGTCTGTAATTTCTTTGTAGGATATGGGTGCTTGCAGATATAGTTTTAATTTTTCTGATGTTTTTTATATTAGAACATTTTTCACCCAGATTTAATTGATCGATATGTATATTTTCTTTTCGGAAATGTTCCATACAGTGATTTCTATAGGCATTAACAATGTCACCTATATCCAAGACATTTTTCCCTTTCTTTTCATGGAAGATACTTTTAATGTTATTAGCTTTTGATTGTATTTTGATTCTTGTGGATAAATTATGTAGATATTTGGGAGAAGTGGCCAAGGTATTGAATGTTTAGTTTTTCTAAAGCTAAACTAGTTTTAAGTGTTAGAATTTCATTGCATTTATTGTTTAATACGTCTACTTTCTTTTTCATCTCCAAATGATTTTGATTTTTTTCAGCTTTTACTGACAAAAGTTTGGATTTTAGATCTAATATTTCAGAATCCCATTCTCTGATTTTTTTTATACCAAGTTAGAGTTTTACCATATATGTAAGCTTTTAATGAGTCCCATATCATTATTTTATTTATCTCTGCGGTGTAATTAATACCTAAGAAGAACTGTAATTGAAATAATAACCAGGGTTTGAACTCTTTCATTTTAGTTATATATGATGGAATTCTGGAGTTAAAGATTAATGGTTTGTACCCATTTTGAAGTTTTAGTATCAATGAATTGTGGTCTGAAAAGGGGCAGGGAGTGATTGAGAAATGAATGATTTTAGAGTGTAAGTCATGGGCAACAAATATTTTATCTATTCTAGTTTGGGTACCAAATCTGTGATCTTGATGGGAAAACAACAGAGATTTATCTTCTTTAAATTTGAAAGTATCTACAAGATGAAATTATTCTACCCGCTTGTTTAAAGCTTTTGATACAGAAGATGTATGCAGTGGTCTTTTATTTGTAGTTTCAGAAATATCAAATACACAGTTAAAATCTCCTCCTAATGTTAGGTTGCCTTTATAATTACTGGAAATTAAATCCAAGTGTTTTTTTAACAGTTCCTGATCCAATGCCTGGGAACCAGTATAGATTAGCTAGGCTCCATATTCTGTTATTATATTTAACTATTACTAATGCCTTAAGGCCTTTTTTATCTTCATACGTATAAATGATTTCTGAGTTAATCACATTTGTTTTCCATAAAATTGCTACCCATTTTGTCTTTGTCTTATAAGTGGATTGCACCAATATCATATATTTCTTAGGATTCCATTTGTAATTGTCATTTGTTTTGAAATGAGTTTCTTGAAGGAAGACAATTTGTGCTTTGTTCAGTTTTAAATATTTCAGTAGATTTGATCTCTTGCTAGGATTGTTTAAGCCATTGGTATTTAAAGATAATTAAAGATAATAAAGTTAAATACATCTTAGGTTATTTAGACTATGTATTTTTTGTTTTATTGTGATTATTAAACATTTTCTCTGATAACTATAAAGTATATGTTTGAGTTTTTAAAGGAAATTATCAGTTTTATACTTTGAGTGTTTACCAACAAAGTAATGTTTTGGTCAGGCATACTAAAAATGTAACAAATTTAAATTAATAAATGTTAACAAAACTACAATTCTCACTAGCCATGGAATAAAAATCATTCCTAATCTAATGTATAAACCTAAATCCATCAGATTATCAATCATACCTTGACAATCCAGAACATCTGAGCTCCATAAATTGAATTATCATATGCAGAATATTTGTAACAGGAATAAGCAATATTTATATTATTTTGTAATTAGTAGTTTATTGGACATTTTGGGCTAATTTTCATCTCTTTCATTTCCTTGCTATAAAACCCGCATTTGCATGGTTTTGCATGCCGGGCAGTACCGGTTAGCTAGGGTATAACTATTCCCGGCTCCACAAAGTCTACTCTTCAATTTTTCCCTTGGAACTAGACAAACTTTCAACTTAAGCACTCAAATCATTCACTTCTCATCCCTGCACTTGCCCAAAACTCATAGCAAGCACTAATAAACCTTAGCACTAGACCCACCTATACTGTAGAGAAGGACAAGGCTCTCTATTCAACCTGAGCAGCCAATCAGTAAAACAGTTCACTGTACCTATCCAGTCATGTCCAAAGGGCAGTTTCAGGTGTACTCTCCAGTCCAACTAGTGAATCTGGGCATTTTGAGGCAATGTTACAATTGCCTCATGTACACAGACAGCCCTCTCCTCCTTCCACCAAACACTAATACATGCGAGAGATACAATTATACAGCAAAACTGGAGGCTAAGCTATCTCAACCCAAGACTGGACCAGGCAGTCAAGAGGAGAAGGGAATTACTTGCATCACACCACCAGTCTCACACAGACCTATGAAACCAGCACTGGCAAAAAACACACATAAATACATAAAAACATACTCAGAGGCTCTAAATAAAAATCTGCAAAAGCAACAGAGACCTACAAAGCAGACATCCAAGCAACCTCCACTCTCCAACACAAACCATGAAACACATACTTCACAAAATCAGTGTGCCACACAATCACAGTCATTAAGGCAAAATAACATGCTCAACACACTAGTAATAGGTGACTCTATAGTCAGGCACACTGACGTCCCACTCACTGGGCTGCACAAGGAGAAGGTTACTGTTAGTTGCTTGTCAGGTGCCAGGATCTGCCACATAATGCAAGCACTCAGGTCACTCCAGAACAAGTACAGATATGACTCTGTCATTGTCCATGTTGGTGTGAATGACCTGAGCCATACCTCCCTGGACTACATGAAAAGAGACATTGAGGAGCTCTCTGATCAGGTAGCCCAGGCTGGTATGACCCTGACCCTGAGTAGCATCCTGCCCTCACTAAGAATGATACCACGGTATAGAGAACAAATTATCATTTTAAACATTTGGCTAAGCTTCTGGTGTTATTCAAAGGGGATCCAGTGTCTGTCAGCCTGGGATGACTTGCTCGACAAGCCACGCTGCTTTGCTAGAGATGGCTTGCACCTGTCACCCTTAGGCTTTTGAATACTGGCCAAGGCTCTTGCCATCCCCATAGTGCCTTTTTTAGGCAAGGCTCAAAAGACAAACCCGCCGCTGTAAATAGCACAAGTAACAAAAAACTGATGGTAATGCTGCTCAATGCCAGAAGACTAAACCACAAAATGCACGCACTCGTAGCACTCCTCATTATGGAGAAAATCGATATATGTGCAGTAACAGAAACTTGGTTTAAGGCTCCAGAGAGCACCCCAGCACTACCAGGCTACAACTCATACCATACATTTCGGCCACAAAACCCAGACCGAAATACAAAATGTGGGGGAGTATCCATATTCATCAATATTCCCTCATAAAATCATACAAGGCTAGCTTCGAAAGAAAAATTGCCATGGATTCCAAAGATAACCACAAGGCATTCTTTAGCTATGTCAAGAATCTAAGGGGCAATTCTCAGATCTGCTCAGAGTTAGTGCAGAATGGCAAAAAATACACTGAACTGACCAATATAGGCAACATCCTGGCAGACAGATTCAGTGCAAATTTCACCCCCCTCTCACCCCCAAAAGGGCCCATAACTATACCAGAAGAATGTAGTGCCCCTGAAATCACAGACACTTAGGTTAAAACAGCCCTTTCCAAAGCCAAAAACACAGCATCAATGGGACCGGATGGTGTCCCAGGCTGTGTCCTGCATGAGCTTAAAGATGAACTAACCCCACACCTAAACACACTGTTTAAACTCAGCCTCTCCACAGGCTATGTGCCCACAGAGTGGCGCACAGCAATGGTTATTCTGCTCCACAAAGGTGGAGCCACAACGGACCCCGGGAACTATCACCCTATAAGCCTGACTAGCTTGGTCTGCATAGCTATGGAGTGCATCATCATGGATCTCATTAAGAGAGACATTGGAAACCACCAAACACTGGACCCAACCCAGTTCGGCTTTGTTAAGGGCAGATCATGCCTCCTAAACCTGGTGGACTTCTTTGAGACAGTTACCAAGGCTATAGATGAGGGAAAGGTGGTCCACACAGCCTACCTAGACCTTGCAAAGGCCTTCAACACTATTCCCCACTCAGGTATTATAGACAAGCTCACCAGCTTGAACATAAACCCCTACGTCACAAGATGGGTTGCCAACTGGCTCATGGACAGACCACACATGGTAAGAGTTGCAGGAGCTAGGTCTGACTTTAAACCTGTTACAAGTGACGTTCCCCAGGGCTCAGTCCTAGGACCCCTCTTGTTTGGCATATACTTCTCAGAGGTACAGGCAAGCACAGGAAGACTATGGCTCACCAAGTTCGCAAATGACTGCAAACTAGGGCCTATAATTGACTCTCTGGCTGACAAAGACATCCTCCAAAAGGGTCTCCCTGAGACAGATACCTGGTGTCAAAACCATGGTCTCAAGCTAAATGCCAAAAAGTGCATAGTCATCCCCTTTTGAAAAAACAAAGTACCCACAAACTACCACATAGGTGGTAGCCCCCTAAATACGGAAGACATAATAAGGGATCTGGGGACCCAAGTAGATAGTAACCTCTCCTTTGATAATCACATTGCCAAAGTGGTTAGAAAATCCTTCTATGTGGCCCACCTAATCACAAAAGGGTTTGCATCCAGATCGAAAGAGGTCATTGGGCCCCTCTATGCATCACTCATCAGACCCATCATAGAGTACAATGCCCCATTTGGGATGTACCTTACAAGACACCTGCAACAACTGGAAAGACAACAGATGTTCCTCACCAAGAGGATCACTGGTCTCAAGCAGATGCCCTATGCAGCTCAACTGAACAAACTCCAGCTGTACTCGGTTGCATACCACCGACTCAGAGGTGATCTCTGCCTGACATACAAGGCCGTGTCCAACCCAGAATTGATGGACATGCTCCACCTAAAGAAAACCATATCCCCTCGAGCCACATGCTCCAGGGAGCTAAACCTCACCACAACAATAAATTGGACGTGCTGGAGGGATAGATTCCTGTCCCAGAGACTTCCCATGGTCTGGAACAAGATTCCAGTCTACATTAGGCAGAGCTCCTCGCTAACCCTCTTCAAGAGAAACCTTGACGAGTAGATGGGAAACAGAACGTTTACCCCAGGAATCGCTTCAATGGCTCTGCTGGTCAGAGACACAGGGAACTAATCTAAGGGGGCGGCGAAAGCCAACACATTCTGGCTAGGCTTATAAATGTCTTCGGGCAGATAGCCTAGTACCTACCTATGAACAGATATAGTGCTATTGTAGATTAGACAGAATTCTAATACAATATAAATGTCTACTTATTGCATAAGCAATTAATATTTACATGAAAGATAGATGAAAAGCAATTTAATCATAGTAAAGTAGGACGTATCATATATAAAACCTCAGTAAAAGATTATAGCACAAATTTATTTAACATATTCACCTTTATTGATGAAGTCTTTCAAACTTGTTACTTAATATAAATAGATGGTAATAATATTTATACCTAATGTTTATAATACAGTGTATTTTACTGGATATATAAGAAGTTATATTTCATTGTTTGCCAGCATTTAAGTAATCACTTTGTTGCTAACTTACTTAAAGTATCAAATTTGTTTTATGTAAACGTTGATGAAAGTTAGTGCATTTTAATTATCAGTGCTTCCTTCTCCCCCATTTCTTGCACATAAGGATTGTCATATCTTTCATTTCTTATTATAAAATGAGTGAAATTATAGCTTAAAAGCAACAAATTCACTTATTGTGATTAATGATTACAAGTTCCCTTTCCATATTCATAAATTTCCATTTTATGATGTATACTGAAAGTTTTTAGATTTAAATGGCAGCATTCCATTTTGTATAATCAGCAAAGGTTAAACTGAGTGATTATTGTCAATTTAATACTATTTGTTTAGAATGTGATTGTTACATTCTTTGACATTCCTAATTCAGGCTTCTATTGTTTCCCTTAAACAACTTTGTCAGTTTGATGTCATGTATAAAACATTAGATTCCTTAGTAACAGCTTGAGTATTATGTATGGTCAAGATTTGTTACAAAACCACAATTCAAGTTAAAACAATTATAAGACTTGTTATGCACATTTACTTATATGGGAAAATCATCATGCTTCCCCTTGATGTTCGATATCGGGTCTATATCATATATTCAAAATTCCAAAATATCGAACACCATAAGCTCAAACTTGGAAACTTGGAATTTCAAAGTATGATAACATCGAACACTCAGAACAGCAATTTTTTTTCCCAGGGAAAAAAAATTGCTGTTCCGAGAAACATACACACAACACAACCACACCAAAATAAATAAACAACACACATTCACTTAACAAAACCCTACTTTTAACCCTACTCTAAACTGTACATACATTCCTATCTATCCACTAACCTTAACCTGCACCGTAACCCTAAGGTCCGTAACTATCACACCACAGTGGAGGAAATAGCGAAGCCATAGAATGGCCCACCAAAATCTTTCCCTAGGTAAGATTTGGATGTTCTGGGGCTTCACTATTTTCATCCTTCTGTGTAGTTGGTTTGATATTATAACATTCAAAGTTTTACAACGTCAATGTTATAATATAGACCCTAATATAGTGTATTTCATTTATGGCAAGTTAAAACAGTAATGTTATTATACTCAAGATCATGTTATTAAACTGAGTGTCTATTGTTAATTTAATACTATTTGTTCAGAATATGCTTGTTACATTCTGTGACATTTCAAGTTCAGGTTTCTATTGTTTCTCTTGAACAACTTTGTCAGTTTGATGTCATGTATAAAACATTAGTTACCTTGGTAACCACTTAAGTATCATATATGGTCAACATGGGTTATAAAAACTACAATTCAAGTTAAAGCAATTACATGACTTGTTATGCATATTTACTTATCTAAGAAAATCATAATGCTTCCCCTTGATGTTCAATGTAGTTTATGTCATTTATGACAAATTAGGACAGCAGTGTTATTATACAGAAGCCCATGCTATTAAATCCTGTCATTAATATCTATATTCAGCAGACTGCTTCATCTTATATGACAATTATATATTTTATGTCTAGATTTAATAAAATCATACATTACATAACTATTGTGTGTTTTTTTTTTTTTGGCTGTTCATAGGTAGGTACTAGGCTATTGGCCCTAGGGCCTATATAAGCCTAGCCAAAAAGGTACCCTGGCTTTTGCCACCCAAGAAAATTATTTTCCTGTGCCCCTGTCGAGCAGAGCCACAGAAGTGATACCTGGGATGAATTTCTTATCTCCCATCCAATCATCAAGATTTTTCTTGAAGAGTGCTAATGAGGAGCTTTGTTTGATACAGATAGTATTTGTTCCAGAGTATGGGAAGTCTCTGGAACAAGAATCTATCCCTCCAGCATGTGCTTTTTATTGTGGTGACAAGGTTTAGGTCCTTAGAGTGTGTAGTTTGGAGGGACTGGGATTTCTTTAAGCGGAGCATATTCAACAGCTCTGGGTTTGACATAGCTTTGTATGTTAGGCAGAGATCACCTCTGAGTAGGTGATATGCAACGGTGTAAAACTGGAGTTTTCTGAGACGGTATGTGTAGGGCATCTGTTTGAGGCTGGTAATCCTCTTTGTGAGGTATTTCTGCAGCCTTTCCAGTTGTCGTAGATGTCTTGTGAGGTACATACCAAAAGGGGCACTGTACTCTATAATGGGTCTAATGAATGATGAGTAGAGGGGAACAATGACCTTTAATTTCCTGGATGAGAAACCTTTTGTGATGAGGTGTGCCATGTAGAAGGATTTCCTGACTACAGTGGCGATGTGATTATCAAAGGAGAGACTACTGTCCGCCTGTGTCCCAAGGTCTCTTATCACACTTTTGGTGTTAAGTAAACTACCGCCTATGTGGTAGTGCATGGGTACAGAGTTTTTAACCAAAAGGGATGACAATCCACTTTTTGGCATTGATCTTGAGGCCATGGCTTTAACACCAGACATCTCTCTCAGTGAGGCCCTTTTGTAGGATGTCCACATCTTTAGGAGTTTCGATTATGGCTTCTAGTTTTCAGTCATCTGCGAACTTCATTAGCCAAAGACCTTCTGCGTTAGCCTGTACTTTGGAGAAGTAGATATCAAATAGGAGATGATCCAGGCCTGAACCCTGTGGTACTCCACTTGTCACTGGTCTGAAGTTGGATTTGGAGTCTGCTACTTTCACAGTGTGGGTTCTGTTAGTGAGCCAGTTGGCAACCCATCTTGTGACATAGGGATTTATACCTAGTTTAGTGAGTTTATCTATAATTCCAGAGTGGGAGATGGTGTCAAAAGCCTTTGTGAGATCTAGATAGGCTGTGTGAACCACCTTACCCTCATCTACGGCTTTGGTGACCGCTTCAAAGAAGTCTATCAGGTTTAGGAGACATGATCTGCCTTTTACAAACCCGAACTGGGTGAGGTCCAGAGTTTGGAGATTACCAGTGTCATTGTTTATAAGTTCCATGATGATATGTTCCATAGCCTTGCAGACCAGGCTCATCAGGCTAATGGGACAGTAGTTTCTGGGGTCTGTGGTGACTCCCCCTTTGAGGAGTGGGATAACCATCACTGTGGCCATTCAGTGGGCACAAAGCCTGAGGTGGGGCTATGATTGAACATGGTACTTAGGTGGGTGCCAGTTCGTTCTGTAGTTCATGTAGAATGCAGCCTGGAATGTTGTCAGGTTCCATGGATGCTGTGTTCTTGGCTTTGGAGAGTGTGGTGTTTACCTGTGCAGCCGTGATTACAGGAACTTTGCATTCTTCTGTTAACTAGATGGTCCCTTTAGGGGGCGGGGGGTAAAGTTAGCACTGAACCTATCTGCCAGGATGCTGGTAATATCAGTTGGTTTTGTATATTTTGTGTCATTGTGCTGTAACTCAGAGCAGATTTGAGTGTTGACATTCAGATTCTTGACATAGCTATAAAATGCTTTGTGGTTGTCTTTAGAATCAGTTGCAATTTGTTTTCGTAACTAGCTTTGAAGGATTTTATGATGGATCTCAGCCTGACCAGGGAATTCCTCCAATTATGGGATTTTACACTTTTTTGCAACAATTTCTTTCTTCTGTTGTAGAGTTTGTTTATGGCAGGGGACCACCAGATTGGCTTCCTTTTTTTGGAGGATAGCATCTTGGTTCTGTTAGGGATTGCACAATCCATGCACTCGTGTAAGTGCTTATAAAGTGCATTTGTGCAGGATTCAGCAGTTGTACCTCTATTGTCCATCTGCGTGGGTGTCGTGAAGTTTGCTACTTCTGTCTTAAGAAACGTGAAGTTGGCTTTGGAGAATTTTTTTATGGTGGTTTTTCCTAATGGGGAGTGGGGGTGGGATGTGGATGTCTAGCGTGATTAGCATGTGGTCGGACCTGATCAACGAGGAATTGACCTCTGATGTGGAACACTGGTTGCCCATGTTGATAATGACCAGGTCTAGGATATTGCTGCACTTGGTGGGGGTGTGGATAAGTTGATCCAAGGAGTTGGAATTTATGAATTCCAGAAAATGTTGGGCAAAAGAGTTGGTACATGAGTAGTTTTCCCAGTTAATGGTGGGGTAGTAAAAATCGTCCATTATTAGGGTGTTAGGTTGTACCCTAATATTTTCCAGTGTATCAAAAAATGAGGAGTGGGAATCCTGGGGCATGGTGGGGGATTTATAGCAAGCTACAATTTGGATTGCGGTCTTTCCCAGAGTTAGTTGCTGTTGGATAATCTCAGATGCATTATGCTAAGCAACTAGCTTGGAGGTGTGGATATCCTTAATGAATATGAACATGCCTCCGCCTTTAGTGTTTCAGTCCAGGTTAGGTGGCCGAAAGGTATGGTATGAATTATAGCCTGGTAATGCAGGGGAGCTCTCTGGAGCCTTGAACCAGGTCTCTGTCACTGCACAGATGTCAATGTTCTCCATTTTAAGGAGTGCCTCGAGTGAGTGCATTTTGAGGTTTAGACTTCTAGAAATGAGTAGCAATACCCTCAAATTTTGCTTGCTTGTACCTGTTTTGGTGGTGAATTTGTCATTTGAACCTTGCCTAAAAAAGGCACTATGGGGTGGCAAGAGCCTTAGCCAGTATCCAGAATCCCAAGCGCAACAGGTGCAGGCCATCTCTGGCAAAGCATCATGGTCTGTCGATCATGTCATCCCGGGCAGACAGATAATGGATCCCCTTAGAATGACACCAGAAGCTTAGCCAATTGTTGAAGTCAATCATTTTGTCCTTAAACTGTGGTATCATTCTGGGTGATGGCAGGATGATACTCAGGGCTAGGGTCATACCTGCCTGGGCTACAAGATTGGACAGCTCCTCCATGTCTCTTTTGATGTAGTCCAGGGAGGTACATCTCAGGTCATTCACACCAACATGGACAATGACAGAGTCATATTTGTACTTGTGGAGTGACCTGAGTGCATGAATTATGTGGCAAATCCTGGCACCCTACAGGCAGCTGCCAGTAACTTTCTCCTTTTTTACCCTGGTGAGTGGAACATCAGTGTGTTTGACTATAGAGTCACCTATGACTAGAGTGTTGGGTACGTTGTTATGTCTTATGGACTGTGGTTGAGTGGCACACTGAGTTTGTGGGCTATGCATCATTTGGGTTGTGTTGGGGGGTGTAGGTTGCTTGTGTTTCTGCTTTGGAGGTCCCTGTTGCTTGGGCAGATTTTTATTGAGAGCCTCTGTGAATGTAGGTGTGTGTTTTGTTTTTCTATGTGTGTGTTTTGGTGGTGTAGGTTTTGAGGGACTATGTGATGAGTGTGGTGTGGTTCAAGTGTTTACCTTCTCATCTTGACTATCTAGTCCAGTCTTGGGTAAAGAGAGCTTTGTTTCCAGTTTGGCTATATAAGTGCATCTCTCACAGGTTGTAGTGTTGGGTTTTAGGAGGAGAGGGTTGTCTGTGCACATGAGGCAATTGATGCATTGCCCCAAGATGCCCAGATTCATCAGGTAGACAGGAGAAAACACCGGGAGCTGACCCTTAGACATTAGTTATTTGAGAGACCACAAGCTGTAATGTTTATTCTTATCATTAGCTCCTTCCAAGCATGTTTATACAGTCCATAGACTTTAAATTATGAGACCCTTCTAGTTTCTTATTTATTATAAGTATATTTTCATCCTTACATACACACATATCAGTACTTCAAGCACGGGTAACAATGCCCATCCAGTCTTGCCAGAATACCATTCATTAGTTCATGTGGTGTGTTTCCAGACTGTTCTTAAAATATCCAAACAAATATTTGTCCTGTTCCCTTTTAACAGCCTGTTCCATGCAGTGGCCACTCTGGCAGTGAACCACTCAACACACCTTCCATTCCCACAGATATTTCCGCAAAGGAAATCTGATGACTCTCTAGCATTTCCTGGCAACCCCAAACACCTCTAGAATCAGCTATCCCCATATGCCCAACACGTCTGAGCAAGCTCACCTCCCAGACCACTGCAAAGGGTACTGCACAAGATCAAGTGCTCTTAGTCTTTCACAATAAATCAGACTTCCACTCTTATGTAAGTCCTTAATGTGTCTGGACCAAAATACATTTTAAATATAAAATCGTGCTTATTATTATTATTTTTTTTTTTTGTTTATATATAAAGAATCAACTTAATGAGCTAAACAAAGTGATGGGAGACCATCAATATATGTGCATGTGGTTTAAAACAGCCCTTAGATATATATATATATATATATATATATATATATATATATATATATATATATATATATTTTTTTTTTTTTTAAACCAAAAATGTCATTGCCGAGAATCATCTCGGGGGCTCCTCAGACCCGTTAAGCATTATTGTTACTCTGTCTCCGATACTATAGCAACCTGGGAGCATCTGTTTCTGTTAGTGTGTCTCTTCCTAATACACAAGCATCAGTAAACCTCAATCACAAGCTGTAACCCACAGCTTCCCAGAGATGAAAATGGCAACATATAACAGCTGCCAGACATGGGTCTATACCAGTCCGTCGAAACAGCTGAATATCGAATACCAGGTGTTTGAACTGTAAAGTTTGAACACTGATTATCATGAAGCCGCAGAACACCGAATTCTTTCCCAGGGAAAGAATTCGGTGGGCCGTTTCTGTGGCTTCACGATTATTAGGACTGTGGTGGGACGTTACAGGTCGGGTTCAGGTAAGTGTGTGATTGTGTGGACATTAGGGTTAGGGTGCGGGTTAAGTGAGTTAGGGTTAGGGTGCAGGTGAGGTGGGTGTGCGATAGTGAAAGACTTTAGGGTTAGGGTGGGATAGGTGAGTTAGGGTTAGGGCACGGGTCAGGTGAGTGTGCGATAGTGACGGACCTTAGGGTTAGGGTTTGGGTTAAGTTAAGTGGATAGGTAGTAGTATATGTACAGTTTAGTGTAGGGTTAGATGTAGGATTTTGAGTGTATGTGTGTGAATTGATGTTTTTTGGTGTGCTTGTGTTGTGTGTGTGTGTGTGTTTCTTGGAACAGCAATTTTTTTCCCCCTGGGAAAAAAAATCACTGTTCTAAGACTTCAATGTTTGTGCAGTTCGTGGTTTGAAGGTCGAACATATGGTTTTCGAACTTCAGCCATTTTGATGAACTGATATATGCCCGCCAGACACAGCTGCATCCACATACACCATGTCAGGCTTAATCAAACAGCACTCAGAGCTATGATACCTGCCATAATTGATATTAATTATGTTTAGGCAGAATAATAATGACATTTATACTAGCTGCCAGACATGGCTGCACCCACGCACACCATATCAGGATTGATCAAACAGCACTCGAAGCTGTGATACCTGCTATCATTGATATTAACTATATTTAGACAGAATAATAATGACATTTGTACTAAGAGCTTGGTACTATTATTTAACCAGGATATACATGACATTTCTAAATCATACTTTAACTGAAGAAGGCATTAGTCTCCATGACAGCATTTGTTTTCAAAACACTCTACTTTTATTGCTATTATATATAGGTTCATAGGTTCATAGAAAGGTACTAGGCTATTGGCCCTAGGGCCTATATAAGCCTAGCCAAATGGTACCCTGGCTTTTGCCACCCAAGAAAATTATTTTCCTGTGCCCCTGTCAAGCAGAGCCACAGAAGTGATCCCCGGGGTGAATTTCCTATCTCCCATCCAATCATCAAGATTTTTCTTGAAGAGTGCTAATGAGGAGCTTTGTTTGATATAGATACATAGTTTGTTCCAGAGTATGGGAAGTCTCTGAGACAGTATCTATCCCTCCGGCATGTTCTGTTTATTGTGATGACAAGGTTTAGGTCCCTAGAGCATGTAGCTCGAAGGAATTGGGATTTCTTTACACGGAGCATGTTCAACAGCTCTGGGTTTGACATAGCTTTGTATGTTAGGCAGAGATCGCCTCTGAGTAGGCGATATGCGACAGAGTAAAGAGTATGATCAGAGTATGATGTTAATTTGTTACATTTGAGTCTGAACTCTGATGAATGGTACCTTGTTGAATTAGTTAATTGAGTACTTAAATTATTATAAGTAAAATCAATAAAAAATTAACAAGATAAGTATTCATTGAGTTCAAGTAGGTGAATAGAAACTTCTATGTTTGTATTATATGTTGCTTTGTTTGTCTTATATATAATGTAAATAGTAACCCATCTTGACCTAACTTTGTTTGTGAAGAAGTATTGGACTCTTTGAACATTCTGATTAAATCATTATTGTTTCTCAGTTGTTTAAGAAACCCTCCTTTTTTAAATAAAAACAGATGACAAGTGATGTACCAGTTGATAGTTTGAGAGATGTAGTTGTAAGAGTTATATTTTGGGACAGCTATATTGGAATCAGTCTTTTGTTTCTTCTTTCTAGCCAGTCCAAGGATTTGTTTGTTTTATTATTTTAAGAGTAGGGGCCATCCATTCAATTTCATCTGGGATAGACACTATGTTGTGTTTTTTGATGAATATAGTAGCTTCTTCTAAGTCATTAAAGGTTCTCATCTCATTGACAAAAAGTATTTTTATCTTGGCTAGAAAGGCCAGATGTGCTTTAATGTTGTTTTGTTTCAACATTTTTATTATTGGCCAGACTTGTTCCCTTTGTTCTAGTATTCTGGAAGAGTAGTCAATGTCAAACCTTATCAGGCTTTGATTGTATTTTAAGGGTGATTTTCTCCAAGCAGATTTTAATATCAGTTCCTTGTCAGGAAATGAAAAAAATGTATAACTATGGATCTAGGTGGAGTATTTGTTGAGTTATAAGCAGGTTTCCTCAGTGCTCTATGTGCCCTTTCAATTCCATATAAAAGTCCCACTTTCAAGTCTAAAAATTCAGGAATCCAGATTATGAATGAAATAATGTATTCTCCTTCAGTGTTTTCAGGCAGACCAAAGATCCTAATGTTGTTTCTCCTTTCCCTGTTTTCTAAGTCATCTATTTTGTTAAGCAGCCATATTTTCTGTTTAAGCAGAAATTCTTTTTGGAATTCTTCCTCTTTGAGTCTCCCTTCAATGTCATTTAGAGAAGTTTCTATATTTGTTATTTTTGTATGGTGTTGCTGTAACAGTTCCTTAAGAGTATCAGTCTGTTTTTGAGAATTGAATTTGAGGTTTTCTAAGTCATTTTTAAAGCCATCCATCTTCAAAGATAGTTCCTGTAAGGTAGATGTCATCAATTGCAATTCTTTTTTCAAAGCACCACTTGGATGAGAATTCCTTGAGTTGTTCATATTCAGTGACTCAATATATCTCCAAGTTACTTGACAGGAAAATTTTTGTATATCTTCACCAAAATTTATATTTATATAGTTTAGTAGTTTATCTATAGATTTCTGATGTTTTAAACTTGAAAATAATAAACATTTCCTATATTATTATGCTAGTTTATGGAGCTCTCAAAATTCACTGCTCTCAGTTGGCCATCTAGATTCCACCTTCTTATCTGACTCTCCATGTCTTGAACATTTATAAGTCATTTACATTTCCTCAGTGCATTAAAACGAGTTTTTTATAGTTAATAATAGCATCTGTCAGTTTCTTGGATATCTAGTTCCATATCCTAACTAAGAGCATTGCACCTTCCTTTCTTGTCTGCTCTACAGTCTCATTCTTTCTTACTATGTCCTCACTCCCTGAAATCCTCAGACCAGACTTTATAGTTGGAACCCTATCTCTGGCTCCACTCCTATTTTTGTATTCAGATTCCACTATATTTTTTATCCATAAGTTCTCAACTCATTTTCTACCCAAAAATGCACCTTGGTGCTTGCACCTGATATATTTATGTTATTTTGTTCCTACATTGTTGATTTTTGCAGCTTGCATAAGGCTATCATCTTGCTATATCATTTCATTTGAAGATATTTCTTTGTTAATCCTGTGGCAGGTGTCTCGGGTGTACTCATTCTGGTTGCAATTGAATCTTTGGCCTGCCTGTTTCTCCCTGCTCTTCTTGCCAATTGGCATCTTGTACTTCTTGCTCTTGAATTTGTTACCTATTATTTGGTGGTAATTTGGCTGGTTTACCCACCTAAGGTTATTGGCCTGATCTTGCCATTGAGATGTTTACCATTTATTTTGCTTTAGCCATGGCCATATCTGGCTCCTCAAAACTGAAGGTGGCTACATCACCATGGATAGCCATGATTAATTGGTTTGACTTCAACCAGGATGAGAGGATTCCAGAAAAGAGTATTTTATAGACAAAACCATTTCTGTTCATGTGCAGTTTTCCACAATAATCAATGTTTCAGACTTTCAGTATAATTATAATAGCAAACACAGGGCAACACCAAGTTGATTATAAACGCTAACCTCATTCCCTTTATAGTGAACAATTTTAAAGATAGTAATTCTGTTAATCTGTTTTATACTCAAAGTGAATCCTGTAATTTATCAAATAATTTTCATAGGTAGTGTCAGTGGCACACTAGGCTTTAGTGCTGGAAGATTAGAAGGCTGTGGGTCCACTTCCCAGTTGAGGTTATTGGATTGCTGATACAATATTACATTATTAGGGGAATGTTGCACTCCTGAGTGTGTTGTTCTTCAGATGAGATGTTAAACTTGGAACCCATCTGCTTGAGGTGGTGGTTGCTCTTATAGATGTAAAAGATCTCACAGCACCTAAAAAATGTCCCAGTACATTCACCAAATTTCTCCTAGTTGAAAAAATACCACCTTATGTCCCCCCTTAAAAAGAGGCCACTGGCCAACTGAGACTAACCCAGCGAACAAAGAATAAATTTTTTCATTTAAGCTTTGCATTCTGTTGGTGAATTTCCTCCAAAAATGTATTATTTCAAGTAGAAAATGGGTTACTTAAGAAGGTAATTTCCACTGTGATGGCTAACAAGTCATTTTTTAAACATTTGAAGACCATGAATATGCCTTAATGAAGCAGTATCTATGCAATTCTGTACAGTTTCACTTTGTTTAATCAATCAGCATATGGTGTAGCACTACAACCAGCAATCCGATTAGTATAATAGTTCTGGACCCTTTTTTATTTTGCTCCCCCTATGGCCTCACTCAATAACTTAACTACTGGTACCCATTTAGCACATCTGATCTAGGCAGATAGGGGCAGGCATTCATAGGCCAGGTCAGAGCTCTACAGCCCATTTATTCCTGCCTTTGAATCCTGATTAGCTCATCCATTCATCAGACAGTTGGGTGGCAGAGTGTGGGCCAGCTCGCTCATCCTATGGGACAGCCTATCCTGCCCCTTTAGGATGATGACATCCCCACTTGGCAGCTTTGCCATGCTCTTCTATCACTGTGTTCTGTGGGAAAGTGTGCCACCATATATTGAATTCCCCCGACTACCTGATGTAGATGCACCATGACAGAGTGGGCTCAAGATATATTTGTTAACACATACTGTGCCTGATGGCTGTCAACCTAGCTGGTGACCCAGGACCCCCCCCCCCAAAAAAAAATGGGTGAGCTGGTGGCATCCTCTCACTCACAAACTCACATCTTCCCATGGCAACTCCTCTATTCAAACTCCATCACCTATGCTATTGTCAGGGCTTAATCTTTCTATGCCAAAAAACTGGATACTTTCTTATTTGTGAGCCCATAAATACAATTGATGTTTCATGTTCTATAATAGGTCTTGCTTTTGTTTTAAAAAAGATTAATAAAACCTCTTCCTCATTATAATAGCAACATTATAACCAAATTTCACAGATCTATCCAAATGAATGGCTAAGTCCCATTCATAGTCATGTGCAGGAAAATTTTGCTATTAATCCATCCATCCATCTATCCATCCATCCAAAACCCCTCTCTTTTTCTCACTTTTGCAGATGGGGTTGAGGTACACTGGTGAGTGGTTAACCCTGCCGCGGTATTAATAAAATAATGATATACTTTGCTGTTTATACCCAACTACATTAATATTACTCCCTTTGCTTTAGACTTTTCTGTTTATTCACAATTATGAAAATTGTATTTTATTGTCTTTCTTAATTTGCACTGGGTGCTTTTTGCTGGAAATATGTCTATTGGTGGGGTCTCCTAACACAATTAATTTGGTTGATTTGGATATAAAGATGTCTTGAAACTGGCAGTGAATTAAACCTGTCTCACATGCACAAACAATTTAAGAACCATGTCATTACTGCT
This sequence comes from Protopterus annectens, assembly GCF_019279795.1. Taxonomy (NCBI): domain Eukaryota; kingdom Metazoa; phylum Chordata; order Ceratodontiformes; family Protopteridae; genus Protopterus; species Protopterus annectens. Next base: position 1,061,302,281 of record NC_056727.1, on the reverse strand, counting down.
TGTGAAAGCCTTTGCAAATTACCCTTTCAATAATTAATTTCTGTCTCATCCTTTCAGCTGGACTTTTGCAGTTCTCTTTTAAATGGATGGGTTGTGGGCACAAAAGGTGACTAACATATTTGCCAAGTTATTTATCTTTTGGCAGGTTCCTAAATCTCATGTCTCTGGTCTTATCTTTATGTTAGCTGATTTGCTGCCATTTTCTTTAACTCCCCATGGTCGTGGACTACTTCAGCAAACATGGGTTGCATCTTGTCAGCCTTATGTTTCAGAAAGCTTTACTTTCCTGCCTGTCACATTTTCTGCTTCTTCCCACTTCATCTCTTGCATCTTTTTCTATGTCAGAGGGTACATACAGTTGATTATGTCACTTCAGCTGGCAGGTAACACTCAGTTCTTGCTGCTACCATTTTGGAACTTAGCCACACCCTCCAGGGATGATAAATAAGTAGGGTGGGATTGTGTATGCATGTGTCATAGCTAATCCTCAAACCATGGAGGTGCAGCCAGTAATTATTAATAATCTACGGTTCATAGAAGAAATACTCCTTTAACAACAAGGAAAAAGAGGTGTTAGGCAAATTTGATTAGGGATAAATTGTCATATGTGAACACTGGTAACTATTCAACAGAGTATATCAACAGGATTAGACATTTAAAAGCAGGACATATTAAAGTAAGAGCACTGCCATGTGATGCAGAGGAGATTACTATACATCTCCTTAGCATCACTGACAAATGTATGGTTCAGAAACAGAGCCCTGCACCTCTCAGTCAGTGCTGAGGGCATACAGAACTGAAAGAAATGATGCACTAAATGGCACTTCACTTTCCCTTTAATAACAAAATGTGCTGAGATCCCCTTCTACGTTGAATAGCACTCTGGGCTGTAAGTGATGTAGGAGGGCTGGTAAAGAGCACTGCAATGTAGTGATATGTGCCTTACAAACAAAAATGTCAGCCACTCTAGAACAATGTGGTTAGCATGGCAAAATGTGCAGAATGTATGTTCTTAAGTATATGTAGTGCATCTGGCTCCTGGCATAAGAGGGTTCAGTTTGTACTTGGGGCACATTGCCTATTAAAAGAGTATACGGCACTTTACACAGTACACATAGATGTATACACTACAGTTTGCCCTCAAAATATGGTGCATGAATCATGAAAAAGCACACAGCATGGCATCCCATCATCCCATACTTTATACTGTACAGTAACATGGAGGTATTTCCCCCTGCACGTAGGACCCAGAACAGTACAACACTGCATTCCCTATGTTTGATTAAAACAAAATGCACGTGTACTGCAACTAGCACTGTGTTGTACACATATGGCTGCTGTGCTCCAATTTATAAATCCATATTTATTTAAATGAGTTTACCAGGTTAGAATACTGAAAACACAATGAACAATTAGTAACTCACACTGGGTTTCATTATAATGTAACAAATCAATGTATTGTATACAAATAACAGTGATTTATATTTATGGGTAAGCAAAAGAAATAACTGAAAAATATGTGCATAGCATATTTAAGAAACCAAATAAATGTACCGTTAGTTACACAAGTGAAATAGAAAAGTGAAATAGCATTAAACTAGGAGGAGGAGAAGTGATAGAAAAATAGATCATAATAGCTAGGTTAGGAAAGCTAATAGAGACCAGTAAGATGAAAGGGGGATTAAATTATGTGTAGTGCAATTAAACCAGCAATGGTGTTGTAATCTGAATCACAGTTTAGGGTGAATGAGTTCATCAAGTAGATCAGGTATGTGGGAGTTTGAGGTACTATACAGTAGGAATATTGTTTTATGTGACACTTCTTTTAGGCAGACAGTTGCATTCAAACTGTATTATTATTGTTGGAACTGTGGCCCAAACAGGGAGTAGTTTGTGTGATCAGCTAAAGCAGGAGGATGTGATTGTTATAGTTTTGAGACCAGTACAGAGTAACAATGGCTACTAGAGTACAGTCTAAGAGAAGTGGTTTGTAGGGAAGGACCAGCTCTGGCTTTGCTTCATAGGTTATAGGTTTAAGTCTGTAATAAACAGAGTGGACTCTTGTGGCTAGTGTGGACTACCAAATATGGTGGTATAATTCAGGAAAGTTCTGAGTTATATCAAGTTAGATACCTGTGCTCATCAGAATTTAATTTAGGCCTCTTATTCTTTGACTGACGCTGTAAAGTTATGGAGACATGCCACGTCACAGGATTCATATTGATCTGTTCTGATAGCACCTTTGCTTATTTGCACATTTATGAAGTTACTATGCTGCAAAAGGATGGCAGAACATAATAGGTGACATGACAATATGATGTATGTATGTTTATAGAGCCATAGCCATCTCATCAGGTGCCCAATGCCACTTCCAATCTGCTACCCCTCAACACTAAGTTAAGAATCAAAAAAATTCTCTTCTACAAGAAACACCATGTCACCTTTGTAATAACATCATGTTGATGTCAGGAACCCAAAAAGGGCAATAAATAAATAAGTAAATAAATAGAGCACACATCACATCTGTAATGCCCTTATATTGATGCATGGAGCATAAACAAAAAAAGTATGAAAAAAGCAAAACAAAGTAATAAAAATCTAAGAAAAATAATCAAGTCATGGCACTCACAATCATGTCCCCTAACACCTTGTCCCTGGAGTGGCTTCCCCTTTTGCCCCACCCTAGCTATGCTTCTGATGAAATGCAAAAGAGTATTATCACTTGTGACATAGGCAAATTTACATTCATATAAAAGCAATCACACTATAATTAACATAACAAACATACTTCACATATATTGTTATATATCATATAAATTTATCAACATTGCATAAATTATTCAATTCTTGCCTTATTTTAAACAAGAAACATCTTTATTAAACCATCACTTACTACTACACAGGCAATCATACATTTATATAAATGAAAACAAACCACACCAACACAATCCTAGTTGCAAGCATGTTACATCACAAACCATTCTGACACACTTCCAGTTGCAAACATTATACATCACTTATAATCTACCGAATCTTTTTCAAACATTACATAGCTCATTTAAGTCCTGCCGTCCTTTAAACCACATTCCTCCCTTGTATGTATTGTTCCCACAATTTTTTTTTCCTGTGTAGATTGCTCCTACCCTTTTCTAAAGATCTCAGTTCCAGTTGTTTTATCTCTGTTACTTATTCACTACTTCTAGTATAGTTAATTTAGATTTTGATTTCCATTTTCTAGTATTTGTTTTTTGGCAGCTACCATTATTAAACACAGAAAGGTCTTACCATGCCTAGGCAATTCAGATTCTGTATCATATACAAATGATAATTCAGTGAAGGTGTTTGAAAAAAAAAAGAGTACTTTTTTCTGGGTTGTCAAGTCCTGTTTATCAACATCTTGTTTCATCTAAAATACATATCCTACCCCAAGGTTGTGTGACTTTAGGGTAAGTTATGTTAAGTATGGAGGTGTGGGAGGAAAAGCCATGTGGACTGTGGAGAGTGGGATGTTTGCTCCTCACATCACCCATGGATTTTATTATTATTGTTTTAATCTGTGTTGCAATGAAATGGGATATTGATAAACAGGGCTTCAGTTTTTACATAACATACCCATTTTTGTAGGTATCCATTTGAAATGTTGGGAGCCACTAGAATGAGTCATGAAATATGGAGACTGACTAGCTAAAAGAATGGACTTACATATATTAAGTCCAACATGCCATTTCTCATAATATTCCCTTTTTCTCCAAGTTAAGGCAATCTCAGATTCAATATATATAAGTGTGAGGGGTGTGGGGGCCTGCCCTTCAAACATAAGACATTTTAAGGAGAGGAGCAATTTTCAAGATTCTCTCTTCTGTTTTTTGTCTGTTTTTAGAAGCTTTTTGACACTCACCAATTCAAATGTTGACACTTCAATAGGGAGCCATTTTTTGTGTGTGTGCTTGTATGTATACATGTGTATGTGGCTACGTGAACCTAGTTGTCACAAGATGCTCTTTTCAGGGTAGACACAGGTGCACTGTCTCACTGTGTGACTTGCTCAGAGTTACACAACAAGGGAAATGGAAATTAAACACATCAAACCATGGACAACTGATCAGAGCTCATTAGCAGCTCATATACTTCACCTTTTTATTTGTCATCCTTGTAGGTGAACCAGTCTGAAGACCTTTTCAGCCACAACCCAGGCACAAGGCAGGCAACAGTACCTATGACATATCTATTATGCTATCTAATATGCTGGCTAAGGATACAATATGCTGTAACTGGCTGTACAGATGTTAGTTAATATTTGGTATTGAGCTTACTGACCTAATAACAAGAAATAATAATCTAGAAATAACCAACACAATAAATAAATAAAATAGAATAACAGAATGCTACTCATACAGGGCCATAAACTTTGCTTAGAAAAAGAATGAGTTCCTAGATCATAGACAAGGAGTTGACATATTTTACATTTTAGCCCACATCTCTGAAGCCCCTGCATTCGCTATTCATATTCCATGATATGATGACCCTTTCTTATTCCTTTGTCCTAAACTACAGATTTATTACGAATCAGAATTCAGCCTGTTCCCCTGCATGTCCTCAAGAACTAGTCCTATACCCTGCAAATAGAATATCAGAAGTGTGTTCTTATTCTTCAGGCAGACTGAATTTGATAAATAGGAAATACGTCCTAGGAAAGCAATATCAAATAGTCCAGAAAGACTGATGGAAGAATAATAAAACACACACACACACACACACACACACACACACACACACACACACACACACACACACACACACACACACACACACACACACACACGCACATACACGCACACATACAACCATAACATATGCACACGCACGCAAATGAGACTAAGATGCTTTCCATAAAGACAACCAACAGATAATATTGGGAAACAGCTACCACGGTACGCAAAAGAGTTGGCAAAATAAGTTACTCTGAAAATGGTGGACTGTTGCAAATATAATAAAACACAGAGGAATCAGAAAAAAGAACAAAATCAAACATAGCTGAGGAAGCCAGGAAGACAATAGAGATGACAATGCCCCAGGCAAGGATAATGCATATTTTTAAAAAATGCTGCTAAAACATTTTAAATGTGAATTAGTAACTACATACTCAGCATAATCAGAAAAAAAGTAATAAAAGGGCAGGTGTGCAAGAAGGATTTTTTTATTAAAACATCAAATATCAGCAAAACGAATATTTCATTACAGAAGCCTTTGAATCTAGCCATCGAAAAAAGCACTCAAATCAATTTTAAAATGGATTTTGGACAAAACAGCGTAACATGATTGATCTAACATCAGCATTTAAAAATAATAATTTAGCAAATTCAATGAACCATTCATACTGCGTGCAGGACAAAGAGTGGAGTGAATCTTGGTTTGATAGCCTATAATGCAAGTCAGAAATTGGATGCTGAAATTCCCAGCAGGTTCTCAATGTATCCATGATGTCAATGACTGACAAAATAACCAACAGTACCGTTTACCCCTCATTTGTGTGGAGAACTGAGTACAGCAGGTAAAAACATAAGTAATTGTGCTGAGAGAGGTCGGGTTATGAGGACAAGTTAGGAACCATAAGATGGCACTGTGTATCCTGCATATGTAACACAGAGGAATAGACAAATGTGAACAGCATGCAACAGAGCTGCCCATATGTCTTATATAGTCACATTGTGGTTAGCACTTGTGTAGGCAGTTACAAAAATATCAAAAAAGCACAAGGTGTAACAAGCTGTTCACCTTGCACATTCACTCAGTAGTTGTAGTTCAGGAAAGGTTTTCACAGTATGAAAGGCATGCACAGTATAGTGAATGATTCTTCCTTAATAATCATACCACAGATAGGTAAGGTAAGCCACTGTAGAAATACACATTATGCAACTCTGGGCTCTCTAACATGTAGCATGCACAACTGCATTCAGTCAATGTAAGGAAAATGTGCTTTAAAGTGGGTAATGAGATAGAGCGTTGTGATCTGTATAAAATGGATTTTTAACATGCGTCCATTCCTACACAGTATACCTTTGAGAAGATGACAGTGTGCAGCCAGGGCCTGTGGTTCTGCTGCTACACAGGAGTGAGCAGCACAGTTCAAGACATTCCTGAATTACAATTCATTCTTTACTAATTTCTCTGTATTATAGCTCATTTGCAACTCATTCTGACTTTTAACTCTGTGACCTGATGACAAGAAAGTGAGGACTTCTAAAAATGGCCTCTTCTGAGCTATTCAACAGTGTCATTCCCTTGTTAACCTTAAAATAGTAATGGTATCTTTATTTCTGGACCCTTCCTATGCTTTTCCATTCACCTTTGCTCAGTCATTATCTTGCCATACATTTTAATTACTCAAAGCGAACAACTTAATTCCAGTATTGCCAGAACAAAATGATACATTTCCCCCATGATCTTTTATCTCATGATTTTGATGTGCAATATGCTCCATGCTTTCTGCACTACCACCTCTCAGTGAGGGAACATTTTTGTTGCCCCTAGTCTGGATGAGTTTTTCTATGTATTTGTTAAATATGTTTGAGAGTATCTTAACATTAGAATGTAAACGTTGGTGAACTAGTTATATAATAAGGTATCATGTGTGATAACTGTGTTGTACAAGTTAAAACTGACATGAACTATATACACAACTTAACAGCTGATACTGTAGCAATACACATTGCTTACTCATGGTGTTCTGCCCTAAGTAGCTCAGGGATGGGCGCATCAACGTAAGAAATGTCATCAGTAGGGGGTATTATTTTATGGAGCTGCTGCAAGGTTTTTGCCTGCTCCACCTGTGAATTTAAAAATAAATGCATTCTTAAGTTATCTATAAGCAAATAAAATTCTGAAGAGATATATGAAAAATTGAGAGGCTGATGAATCAGACAATCACAGCTCTGTAAGTTGCACCCCCCCCCCCCCCCACTGTGAGCAATACATCATTGCTATCATCCTGGTGCCTACAGTGCCTACAGTGACAGCGTGGCTCTTTGTTCTATAAGCTTATTTTTCATTGTAATATGAATTACATCCATGACTCATACAAACAGTATTTGTTAATATGAGCATCTATGGGCTGATATGCCATATATGCATCACTTTTGCATTAGTATCACCTCAGTGGACTAATCAGCCAATTATATATTACTTTTGTATCATGTATTAGGAATGCCAGCTACAGGTGCAAATATTCCTAGGCTGATAGCTCTCTCATTTCTTCATAATCATAAGGATCTAATTCATTGTGAATAGTGCCTTCTCTGTGTTGTGGTTTGATTGATACTGCTTTTTTGGTACTATGATGTTACTGGTGATGTTGGGAAATTTTTTATGACTATGTGTTACTAATAATTTTATTTCTACATGATGCACATTAACATGGGCATTTTTTGCCCTACTGCTGCTGAAACAAAATTTTGATAATTTTGATAGTGAATTTGGTGTACCCTACTTGGAAGTCTCTATCCCCAGAAATATACGGGTACATTATTCAGTTCTGCTAGCTATTTATTCATATGTACAAAATGCATTTTGTTTGTTCCAGATGAGCTATACTCAATAAGAATGAATTTTGCTAATTACTGGACTAAAAACATTTTCTTTTGCTCAGTAAATCTGTTTTATGAATCAAACATTTAGCATGATTTCATGAATGTATAATCGAAACAATTCCCTGCACAAAGTAAAGAAATGAAGTAAAAAGTAAACTACAGATGTTCATGGGTTAACTGAGGCAATAAAAAATAAAATATATTAAAAAAACTTAAATTGGAACACAACCGCATGAGGTCATATTGAGAAATATTTGCGAAAATTGCATGAATACAGCTACAACAGCAAGCATGTTGAGAACATTAGGCAGGCTTAGGAAAGTGCTACTTACTTCTAGACAAAGTTAGTCTTTCAATGCTATTAACCTTGAGAGCAACAGCTTGCACGTATTCTGCTCTGCTGGGACTTCTTGAAGAAATTATTGCCTTAGCAAAGTGCAAGGTCAGCTCAAGTGGAAACTGTTTAGTTAGCACACTCCAACATAAAGCAATTAATAAATGTAAGAAGTATACAGGATCCAAATAGCACAAAGGGTCAGCACACATTTGTCTCTGCAAACTTTTACCTCTTCAAGTCATCCATCCATCCATACACGCCAAAGGAAAGGCACAGCATAGTTACATAAGCTAAAGCAAAGTGGAAATGTATTTGTTTAGCCTTCATGTTCATATATGTCTAAGTTCTTGTATTTAAAGACAGTGTCACCTAATGCTAGTGACACACTGACCTTCAGACAACATTCCATTGCAAAAGGATTCTGCCCATTTAAAACCTTAGTTAAGCTATCACACCAAAAAAAAAATAAATAAATAGAGACAGGTGATATTTGCTGCACCTGTTGTTAGAAACAATGCATTATACTCATACAATGCTGGCCTGTTTTTATTACCAAAAATAATATACTATGCTGTTGTTAAGAGCAGTCAAGTCAATATTAGCTTATGGAGAGCCTACTGACAGTTGTCCTGAACTGTGTTTTGTCTTCAGTCAGACAACTAATCACTGTAGTCGGACATCGATCACTGTGTTTATTGCAACAGTCCACAACAGAGGTTCATAAGATCATAGGCACATACTTGCCTAGCTGCCATTATTCATCCATTTTAAGCCTAGCCAGTTTCCTTTTGGCATATAGTAACCTATCCCATTTGGTGTTAGACCGGCCTTACCCATTCCTTGGTTGATAATTATATGTTACCTCTCATGTAAATAACTAGGATCATACCATAGATAATTTTAGGGTATCCATGCATGGGATACAGCATTTAAGAGTTGCCTCCATTCATTAGTAGTACATGAGGCAGGGGGCAGTCTTGATGCAAATTTTATGTTTCCACTCCATAGATCTAAGTTGCATTTGAATATGGACAGGAATGAGACAAGGATGGGGAGTCTGTTCCAGAGCAGCTATATCTTCTGTGAGATATACCTATCTCTCTAAATGGTTCTGTTTATGTTGCACAAGAAGTTTAGATCCCTAGAACGAGTATTTTTGATGTCATTTTACTTAGTGATGTGCACTCAATCTATAAGTATATGGTAGGAGGATGACTTGTGTGCCATGCACAGTTCACCTCTTAACAGTCTGTAGGATACTAAGTTTAGTGACAGGGCTTTGTGTGGATACATGTAGGACATATTGTTTAGGCCTTGTACTCTTTTAGTAAGGTATCTCTGTGTACATTCCAGTTATTTCATGTGTCTGAACAGAAAGATGACAAAGGGGAACTTATACTCACTGATTGACCTAAAGAGGGCAAAGTAAAGGGGGACAATGGCATCCCTAGATCTAGACACAATCTCTTTGTTTATAAACTATGCAGTATAGAATTAATTACTTATGGCAATAGACACATGTTGGTTGAAGGTTAGGCCACTATCTACATAAACTCTTAGGTGTGTATTGTTAAGCCAGTATTTTCCCAGGTAGATGACTTTACAAAATATATGATAATGCATTCTTTGCATTTAGTTTCAGTCATTTATTTTGGCAACAGTTATTTATTTTGAAACTATTCTGCAGGATGGCTAAGTCATTTTGGGGTTCAAGAACTGCTCCTGGCTTGCAGTCATCTGCAAACTTAGCCAGAGTCATTTAGTATTGGCTTTTACTTCAGAAAAGTAGTTGCCAAGCAGTAGAGGTCCTAGCCCAGAACCATGGGGTACTCCACTAGTGACTTCATCTTCCTGCAGCCTATTTGAGAACCAGCTGGCAATCCAGCAGGTGACATAAGGATTTATTCCCAGCTTATTTAGCTTGCCAGGATTGTGTCAAATGCTTTGGCCAGGTTGAAGTATGTAGTGTATATAATTTTACCTTCATCCATTGCTTTGGTGACCTTAAACAGTCTATCAGGTTGAATAGGCATGACCTGCCTTTGATGAATCCAAGCTGAGATGGTCTAGTGTTTGGAGTTTCCTGATGTACATATTGAGTAGCTCAGTGCTAAGGTTTTCTATGGCTTTGCATATGATGCTAGATTACTGTAGCTTTTCTTACTTCATTTGGTACAAATCCTCTCTGGAGGCTATGGTTGAATGGTGTTGCTACAGGAGTGCACAAATTATGCTTCATGCTATTTAAAATGCATCCAGGGATATTGTCAGGACTTACTGATGCAGTATTTTTAGCTTTTGACAGCACTTTTAGGACACAAGTCTTGAGTGATGGCTAGAGGTGAGACAGTTTCAGTTATACCTTGTAGGATGGATGAAGGGGAGAGAAGGGAAAAGTTAGAGCTGAATTTATCAGCCAGTAAGTTTGATATATCTTCAGTCTCAATGTAGGTATCATCATTCGCAGTCAGCTCAGAACATTACTGCATTGTACTTTTGAGATTATGAAAATAACTAAAAAGACCTTGTAATTGCTTTAACTTGGGTAGCTATTTTAGCCTCAAACTTGGCTTTGGTTATTAAGCTCCTGAGTTGTTTGTTTATTTCAGTGTTCAGGACTCTATCATTTTTGTGAATTACTCTTCTTACTCTTGTTCAAAATTCTCTTCACTTTTTTGTAAGGGTTGTTATTATAGTTCCTCCACGAGGGTTTGTTTCTTAGGTTTGCCCTCTACTTGTTCCTACATGGTACTTCCCAACTATGCATTGCGAGTTATCCTGTTTTGCAATGGTAACCAAACTTGCTAAGCACGTTGTCTTTTTCTAATAATCTTTCTGTTTGCATGAGATATCTGATATATGAAAATCAAATACTTTCAGGGAATGCTTAGGTTATAGCTTCTCTAATGCAACTGAGGTTTTTTTTTTGGGGGGGGGGGCACGGTATGCTTAGTATTCTTTGCCAACACCATAACTGAAAGGCATGATTTTTTTACCCAACCTCATTTCACCACCATTCAACTTAAGCAGTTATCTGATGTTTTTTAAGAATACCATGGCTTAATCAACTAAAATCTTTCTTGCAAAGGCACATCTCTACACTGTAACATCTTATTTCAATTCTTTATAGTTATTCTGCTGTTCTCAGTTTTCCTAACTGCTTGCCATTTCATTATTGCCAAACAGAAGGAAATTCTTCAATATATTTCTTCTCAATCAAGAATAAATGTATTAATTTTACCAGCTGAAGGATCTTTGTCTTGTTCATGTTAAGATACAATTTATTTGAGCCTATATTTCTTAATCTTAATAATCAAATATTTCAGATCATCCTCACTTTTTGCCAGTAATGTGGTATTTAAAACATAGCAATGGCTGTTGTTCAGCTTGCTCCTTCTTGGTTGAGGTAAAGACTGTGCATTAGATATAGCAGGTGTTCTGGTATATCCATGCTTCTTAGGGTGGCACATAGTTTTTGATGATGTATGCAGTCCAAAGTCTTGCTATAATCAGTGTAACATATAAAGATATCTTTTTTGGTTTATTTTTGGTAGTAAACCCTTTTTTGGTTTACTATCAAATGACTGAAAATCAAAAGAATGAATCCCAAAAAGACTGAAAATTCAAAATATTGAATACATTTTTAATGCAAGGGGCAAGCCCCCCTGCTCCCCTCATGTGGGGGGCTGTGCCCCCACACCCCCTGCTTAATATATATATATATATATACCAACTCCAAGATTGCACAACAGTGGAGAAGGGGCACATTCCATCATTCAATATTTTGAATTTTCAGTCTTTTTGGGATTCAGTTTTTTGATTTTCAGTCATTTGATAGTAAACCATCTTTTTACTTTTCAAGGATCCATCTTATTTCTGCAATGATGTCTCTTGCTTCTCGCTTTTTCATGAGTCTTGATTGTACTTTTAACATTTTGCATTCCTTGTATGGTTGGGCTGCTAACAATTCACATTACTTGTATGGTTGCACTTTTAACAATTCACATTCCTTGTATGGTTGCACTTTTAGCAATTTACATTAGTTGTATGGTTGCATTTCTAACAATTCACCTTCCTTTTATGGTTGCACTTCTAACAATTCATATTCCTTTGTACTTCTAAGAAACCACATTACTTGCATGATCGCACATCTAAAAATTCATATTCCTAGTATAGTTGCACTTTTAACAATTTATATTAGTTGTATGGTTGCACTTCTAACATTTCACATTCGTTTTAAAGTTGCACATCTAATAATTCACATTGCATTCATGCACTTCTAAAAAGTCACATTCCTTGTATGGTCATACTGCTAACAATTCACATTCCTTGTATGGTTGTATTTCTAACAATTCACATTCCTTGTATGATTGCACTTCTAAGAAATTATATTCCTTGCATGATTGCACATCTAACAATACACATTGCTGGTATGACTTCACTTTTGATATTTCACATTCCTTTTATGGTTGCACATCTAATAATTCACATTGTATAGATACACTTCTAACAATTCACATTCCTTTTATGGTTTCACGTCTAACAATTCACACTCATTGTATGGTTACACTTCTAACAATTCACATTCCTTGTATAGTTGCACGTTTAACAATTCACACTCCTTGTATGATTGCACATCTAACAATCCTCATTCCTTGTATGATTGCATGTCTAACAATTCACATTTCCTGTATTGCTGCACTTCTAACAATTCACATCCCTTGTATGATTGCACATCTAACAATTCACATTCCTTGTATGGCTGCAGTTCTAACAATTCACTACTGGCTAGGGTTAAATGGCTCTTCAGGGCAGTTAGCCTAGTATTTGCCTATGACCCTACAAAATACAGTAGCACTTTGACTACACAATGGAATAGCCTCCATTTGGGCTTCTCAGACACGTCCACCCATTCTTTTTTTTCAAATTTTTTTTTTATTTTTCTTCTTCTCTTGTTTTGTTTGCATATTTCAGTTCCGATCATTTTACAAGCCACAATTCAGTTACATTGTAGGAGAGTTACAGTCATATTTAGCTACATCTTGTTGCAAGAGAATTTTCAGTTTTACAACAAAATACAAAAAAAATAGGCAACACTCTATATGCACTATATACAAGTGCTAAATAAATGTCAACTTCTGATTAATATTTGTGTCACAGTTTATGTACTATTTATAACTGCTACATATGAGGTTTAGATTAGATACACACTCATGAAAGAATATATCTTATGCCCTTTTCAGTTTACATTCACACTATTTTTTCTTTTCTCATCTATCTATTCTTTTAAGATATGATCCAGGAGAAGACTCCAGTATTTTAGAAATAGGAATGCTTACTTTGGTTATTTGTTTTCAATTTATGTGCTGATATATACTTTATTCCCATACTTCTGAAGCCCTCCCATAACAATTTGGTTTGATCTAACCAGTTCTGAGTAATGTACAATTTTGCTAAAGAGAAGAGGGTAATTAAAATTTGTGTCTTTCGGCTTTTCCCGGTTAGGGGTCACCACAGCGGAACTCTGGTCCGCTAATGATTGGCAGTTGATTTCTACATACCGGCTTGCCAGGCCTGACACACAACCTTCAACGAAGGTACACCCATTCACGCATGTCTCCACGCAGAAGACGCTCTAGCTGAGAATCGAACCGGACAGCGTCTTACTGTGAGGTGACAACGCTACCGCAGCACCACCACCATGGTTTGGGTAATTTTTGAGAGGTGGTATGCAAAATTGCAAATTCCCATGATAATATGGATTTTTGAAATCCTATCTTCTCTAATCTGACAGTGAGAAAAATAATTTATAAGTACATTTATAGTTCCAGAAGATATGGAATAGGTCTGTGATTTGTGAGCAGCAGCACAGACAGTTTTGTGAAACTGTTGAGTATCTCTGAGGTAAAGTAAGCATTGTTAGTTATCATTAGTTGAGTATACATGAGTTTCTTAAAAGGGATTTATTTTCATGTTGATTTGATGGATTTATATTTTTGCTTTTCAGTAATTTCTTTGAGCTTTTCAGACCAGTATTTTGAATGCAAAATAGATGCTTGATATCTAAGGATACTATTAGTCTATATGTATCAGACTGCCTTTTTTTCCTTAGGGTTAGTAAGTTCCACAATGCATTGCACATATTTATTTCTTTATCATTTACTTCAAAATCTCCTATTATTGAAGTGCACAATTCTCTAATTTGCTTTAGCATTATGATGTAATCTTTCAGAAGGTTAAGGACATTCCTTGTGTACTCTAAAGATTTCTTTCTATGTCTGCAAATATCCCAAACATTGCATTTCTTAATGAACCTATAGTTCTCCAAGTTTATCTTATTATTATTTAATCTGAAGTTTGGATTCAGGTGTATTGGTTGTAACAGGATATCAGTATTTGTGAAGTTCAGTGCTTCCATCATTTTTTGAAATCTAATTATTCTATGTTTTAATGAGATATGAAATTTTCTATCCTTTAAATTTTCCTGATTTATAAATTGAAGGGTTCAGGGTTGATTTTACTGTCTTTGACATAGTCATACAATGATTTAATGCATAGTGGATATCATTCCTTACCCCTCAGATTATGTTCAGCAACTTAAATGATCCTGTTAGACAATATTATATTATAATATAAGTTAAAGTCAAATAGTCCGAGTCCCCCCTCCTTTCCTTAGGATACATTAACTTCTGATAGCTGATTCTGACAGACTTAGGGTACCAGATGGACTTAGCTAAAGCTACATTTAGTTTCTTAAAGAAGTTTTTCTAAACTATTAAATTTGTTGCATTGAGTTGAAATAATGGGTCTATATTATATAAGCAAATGCACTAAATTGCGAATGCTATATAATCGACCCACTAACACCGAAAAAACAAAATGTCGAACAGATTAGTGATTTTTTTCACTGAGCCATTAAAAAAAAAAAAAAAAAATAATTTTGGGGGGGGGCTTTGCCCCCCATAAATCCACACCCCCCTACATACATATACCAACTCAGAGATTGCACCACAGTGGAGGAAATGTCAAAGTCCTGAAAACTGCCCAGTGATTTTTTTTTTTCCCAAGGAAAAAAATTGCTGTCCCGTGCTTTCGAGATTTTGTCATTTCAGGTAAGCTGGTTCGATTAAGCAGCATTCGCAATTTAGTGCATTCGCTGACTTAATAGGGACCAGAAATAATAACATTTGGAGAATATTCATTTTTATAATTTCTGCTTTTGAAAGAAAGGATAGCTTCTTTTTTCCCCATCTCAGGATATCCTGTTCGATGTCTGCCCATATTTTTAGTAAGTTATTCTGCATGACTAGTTTTGAGCTATGTTCAAAGGCTATCCCTAAGTATTTTAGGGAGTATTTTAATTATATTTATGAATAAGGAAAATATGATTCAGTGTAACCTAATGGATTAAGAGAGAAAATTAAGGATTTTGTGGGATTAATTTCACAGTTTGAAACTTTTGAGAAGCTATTAAATGAGTCTAGGATTTTGTTCAAGTCAATGTTAGGGAATGCGAAGTATAAGTTTAACTTATAAGCAAAGGCTATTAGTGCAATTTTATTATTAATGATTTCTGGAATATGATGGTACATTTTTTGGTTTATGAGTAAAAACAGAGGTTCTCTATATAAGTTAAAGAGGTACAGAGATAGCAGGCATCCTTGTCTGGTCCCATTTAGAATTTTTATTGTATATGAATTTGTTTTATTCATATATAGAACTGTGTAAGTGCTTTTATATAAAATGTTAATTATATTTGCAAATGTCTGTGGTATATCAAGATAGGACAATACAGAAAATAAAAAAATTTGGTTTACTTTGTCAAAGGCTTTACACACATTGAAAGAAAAGACATAGATAGTGTTTTTATTTTGTTTAGATAGCAAGATCATTGTATCTAAGGTTAATGTGTTATTACATATATGTCTATCAATCATGAATCCTGACTGTCCAGGTGAAATTATGTTTGGTAATACTTTTTTCAATCTGATTGTAAGCAATGTAGCTAAAATGTTGATATCTATATTTATGAGAGAAATTGGTCTGTACATTTCTATGGTTTTGTTGTCAGATTTTCCTTTAGGTGTAAAGACTGTCTTTGAATTATTTAAATATAGATCTGCAATGTCATATCTCTTATATGGCTATATATTTTCAGTAAAAGTTTTGAATTTTTTTTTGTCCAAATGATTTATAAAACTTAGCACTATAACCACAGGTCCAGGAGCTTTACTTGTTTTCAGACTATTCATTACTGAGAGGATTTCTAATTGCATGAAAGGTGCCTTAAGTAGATCTTTCTGTGTATGATTTATCTTTGGGAAGTTTAGTTTCTTTAGAAAAGTATCTCTATCTAGTTCTGTAGTTTTTATTTTTGAGGGCCATATAGTTTAGCATATAAATCTTCAAAAGTTTTGATAATTCCTTGATTAGTATTATATGTGTTCCCTTGTTATTCAATTTCAGTTATTGTAGGGGCACTACTGTTAACATTTATTATCCTTGCTAGTAATCTTGAGGGAGTTTGTGTCCATTGTCAGCACCTTCCTAAGGTTTTAATTTCTGTGAAAGAGAATTGTTCTGTATGCATTATATATAATTGTTTTTGTAAGTTATTGAAATGTTCTTCCAGTACTGAGTCAGGGTTTTCCTGGATTGATTCTTCTATTTAAATCATTTTTTTTCTTTTAGTTTTGTCAATTTAACTCTTCATTAGAGGCATTGTTTTGGTTGTGGGTAGGTTATTTATCAAAGAGAAAGTTTACAAACCTTATTTTTCATGGCTTTTGGCAGATTTATTTGTTGTTTTTGCAGAGCTGCATTGTTAAGGTGCTTACTGGACCACCTCCATCTTGCAAACCCCCACTTCCATTCATTCTTCTTCTTCTTCTTCTTGGTGGGCTTCTCTCAGCTTTCCTGCACCCCTTCTTGAATACATAATATCTGAGTGCAAATGTATTGGATCAAGGCTTAAATCACTGTTAAGATTATTACTAGTATTCAAATATAAATCACAGACAGCATGTATATCCCACTAACATTTCTCTCGCTATTCCTCACAACACAACACTAGTCTACATCACATCTATACATACTAATATATTACTAGACAATACTACATTTCACACAGCACATATTTCCACATCTACTAAAATACACACAAACTTTTTCATCTCCTCTACAATACTTAATGATATACACAAGGCCTACTTACCAAGATGTAGTACTAGAAAAACATCTAAATTTGGCACAGAACTAACCCACATAGTCAAACACATTTTATCTATCACAAAAATAAGTCTTCTCTCAGGGGATATACACCCAAACCCAGGTCTGCATACAGCTATACTCAAATCTAAACAGATATCTGATCTACTAATTCTTAATATCAGCACAAGGAGTATATCTAACAAAATACCTGACCTTCATGCACTCATAACTCACTACACTCCTGACATACTGACCATAACAGAAACATGGCTAAAACCCACTACTCAAAATGAAGAAATCCTCCCTCCAGGTTATAATATCTTAAGACTGGATAGAGTGGGTAGAAAAGGAGATGGAGTTGCAATTCTCTTTAAAAACATGCTAAACCTTAAACCTCTTCATTCCCCTGTACCTAAATTTAATAATGCTGAAACCCTTGCATCTGTCCTGTATACTAACAAAAAAAAATTAACATTCTCTGCTGTTACATCCCTCCAGGAAATAACTATCCTATAACTGAGGAAATCCTACAATGGACTACAGATAATCTCCCACATGAAACAATCCTACTAGGCGATCTGAATACTGACTGGTTGGCCTGCAATTCTAACAGCCCCACTAATCATATACATCTCTATGGGTTCTCTCAACTTATTCAGGAACCCACAAGGGTCGACAAAAAATACCCAAAAGAATCCATCCGTGATTGGACATTGGTCAATAGCCCTAAGCAAAACTACCAGACAGGCTGTCTACCAGATGGTATTAATGACCACCTCCCTACATTCCTACTAAGCAAACGTACAAACATACCTAAGCCCATAACATATAGACATATCCAAAATGTCTGCTCCTCTTTCCTTTTCTATTACTTCCAAAAATGGTACTATCATTTCTCCGTCTGCCCAAACCAAACTCCTCAATGTTGAGATTGACAAAAACCTTCTTTTTGATGTCCATATCTCTCAAATCATCAAAAAGGTTCACAAAAAATGGGCTCATTATACAGACTCAAAAACTTCCTCTCAGATCAAGCATGGATCACCCTAGCCCAAACTCACCTTTTGTCCACACTAATGTATGCGGCACCAATTCTTACCTGTATCAGAAAACTTGACCTTGACAAACTTGAGTCACGCTATAATAATATTGCCAAATTTGCTAACAAGGCCACCTTCAGATCCTATCATTGTCTAGCTCTAAGGGACTTAAAATGGTTAGAATTTCTTCAACTATTAAATTACCACCAGCTGGTTATTGCCTGTAACATTCTGAAGTATCCTGATAAAACCCCACCACTAAGTCAACTACTTACCTACTATGCAACAAATTGCACACACCACTCTAGTGACAAATCACTTCTATGCATCTCTAGGGCTAACAACACTGCTGGCAAAGCACTATTCTCCCACACTGTTGCTAAAAACTGGAACAACCTCCCCCATCACTGACCTCTATTTCCACCACTTCACACTTCAAAAACTCTTTAAAAATCACATCTCATAAGCATCTGGCTTTGCCCATGCATAACCTAAAAACACTGCTTAAGCTCTGTGGAAAGTTGAAAGACTTATTACTTGCCTAATGTAAATGCTACAGTTGTTTACTTCCAATATTTTCTTTATCCCTTTAATATAGACAATTCATTTTAACATGATGTGTGTCATGACTCTCAATGCTAAATGTATTTATTCTGTTCACCTACTGAGTTGTGTCTTGTCTGTTTTACCTTTTTGGCTTACTAGTTGGATTTTTGCTGTTATAATGTGTTATTTTCAGTTTTTTACTACTATGTATTAAATCCTAGTATTTCTGTTAATATATGTGTAGCTTTTCAACCCGAGCCTTCACTGTAAATGGACCTCGTACGCTTGGACTGTCCCGGTTAACAAATGTAAAATAAAAATAAATAAATAAATAAATAAATAAAATACTCAAACTTATCCCCTCCTAAGTCAAAAATGGGGCTACTTTACAGAATTGACTGTGAGAAGCTTTTCTGGAGAATCTTGTCTCTTAGAGGTTTGAATCTTACTAAAATGTCCTCTAAAATAATGCATTGCTGCAGAGCTAATACACAGAAAAATTAATATTTGATCCAATGTTAACTTAGTAATTTATTTTATAGATACAATGTACAAAGTTTGAATCTCACCCTTGGGAAGCAAATGTAGGCTTAAAAAGGCCCACTGGGTTCATTAGTCTAGTAATCACTTAATCACCTAATTTCTCTCAAGTCCAACAGCTGAATGAAATAGACTAAAAATAAACAGGCACCTAATATCCAGAATGAAGTTTAGGGTATGGAAGCCATCTAATAAAGAAAAGAAACGGGGGGGGGCATTATATAGAACCAGACCAAGGCCGATGCTCAGGCAATTGTTGACATCTTGCTGTATATGTGGCTGTGCAGCCTTACCCTGGTTAGCATATCATAGGGCAAAATCAGTGAAGATATATTACAATTTCTGCCTCTCAAACTCACTGCTGGGGCATAGGCCAATAATGACTAAGTTATACACAATCCATTGAAACTGGAGAACTAGCAATCACACTATTTTTCCCTACTTTTTTATGCTGTAATCTCTTAAAATGGTCGGCATAACATTTTCAATACCAATGGAGCTGGCATCAAATAAGGAAAAGTTCCATGCCACAGGTACTTGTTTATTATTCAACTTTATCACTGTGCATACCATAAGATATTAACAAATATTTTGAAGTAGAAACAGTAAGGTAGTTCGGAGAGTACACGTTACAGAAAGAAGTATAGTAGAGAAGAAAATGAGCTACCTGCATTGAGGAACTTCTTAAAAAAATCATGATTTTTATATCGGTGATGAGAAAGTAAAAATGATTCTTTAAGCTGGTGGATTATTAAAGAACACCATTTTTGAATAATGGTGATTTTATTTTCATGAAATACAGCTGATTATTGTGCTAGCAGTCTTAAATAGAGCCTCAAGTGTTTCATTTCTGACAAGTCTAAGGATAGGTCTTGGATGCATTATGGAAAATACTAGTAAGTGTCTGAGTGTTCTGTGGGCCTGTCTGATGGTAGCATAATACAGTGATTATGGTTTGAGTCAATGTGACATCATGTCATATTTGGGCCATCTAAGCCATAAAAAAGGCAATTCCTAAAACTTTTTTTGCAAAACTCTGTGTTCAGTATCACCTAGGTAGCCTTTCTAATTTCAGTTTTATTACGGATGACAGCATTCAAATTTCTTGACGTTCATATCTGTAGAACAAAGGTGTTGTTTCTACATTCCCTACACATTGATGAAATATAGCTCAGTGAACACTGACTTATTGAGTCACAGCTGATAACATTTATAATTCACTTGTTTGAGTTTCCTATTGTTTTAATGAACAATGAGAAGTGCATTACTTCTGTAAGCATTGCATTTATTTTCTCTCCATGGATGGGTATCCATGGTGTAATTGTTTTTAAAAATACAACTCTGTAGCTGACAACGGGCCAGATTCATGAATGTCTACATTTAGTGCTACAACATGCACATGATAGCAGACTATCTGATTAAACAGGTCAGCACTTAGTGCAGAGTCTCTAAATAAGGATAAGTGACAGAATATGGTAATGATGGCATAAGTAGCTGAATTACATGCTAATTAAGTAATACAACTTGTCAGAGCTATTTATGAATATACAAAAAGTGATTGCATACATTCAGTGCTTCCTTTTGCTCTGAAATCCAAAACTGTTTGGAATGCAGACACAATTATACTTATTAAAAAAATAGGTTAGGGGTTGTTGCTACCATCATTAACCTGTATGTGCAACAGGCTTTAATTCAAGGTGCTGCTACTGCCAGACCTCTGCCAAGAAGGAGGAGGGTGTTTAGACCCTGTTTGACTTATTACGGCAGGCATGACACAGACATTGTAAAGTGATAAAGAATGGGCAGGGAAACATTAGCAGAAATATGCAACCTATGCTGCCCTCAAATGAGGTCCCAGGGAAACTGTGGAGAACCCATCCGAGTGGAAAAAAAGTAGGTGTTGCATTGTGTACATCAGGTTCTTTCTGGAAATCTAGAGAGGATATATTAGGGGTATCATAGGCCTCAGCTTCTAGAATATTGCATCAGTTTGTAAATGCAGTGCTGCAACATGCAAGGGATAACATCTGTTTCCTATGTAACCCACAGGAGAGATCAACAATAGTGCAAGTATTTTAAGCAATAGTACACTTCCTTGAAGTTTTGGGAGCCATAGATTTCACACATATAGAAATAAAAACACAACCTGGTGAACAGGGAAGACAGTACATTAACAGGAAAGGATACCACTCTATAAACTGTCAGGTTATCTGTAATGCCAATGGAATCATCTACAATGTGCGTGTGCAGGTAACCTAGGCTGTTTTCACAGCTCTTACATATGGCACACATGTGAGCTATACAAAAGGTTTACTTGGGGTGACTTTCCACAAAAGCATCTGTTCGGAGATGCAGGTTATGCACTGGAACCTTGGCCAATGACACCCATGAGAAACCCACACAACCTCACTGAACAAGGATACAATGATGCCCATGCTCAGACTAATAATATTACAGAACTTGCATTTGGCTAGCTCACATCAATGTTTCCTATGTCTAGACACTTCAGGAGGTGCCCTGCAGTATGACTAAGCCACCTCTGCACAAATACTCATAGTCCGTACCATATTGTATATTAAAATTCTCAGGAAACAGCTTCTACAAGGACAATGAGGGGTAGGACCACATTTCCCAGGATGACAGGCAGAGCCAGCAGCCCCACCAGATACAGATGAGAGGTCTGAGGCAGAACCATCAGTTGCAGATGGTGCTGGCAGATGTAAGCATGCACAAGCAAATGCCATGGTTCTGGTTAAGATGCAAAAGATAATGCACACACTCACTACCTAAGTGAAAATCCTAAGCACATACAAATATTAAAACTGATGCCTGCAAAAGTCCACAACCTTTACTTAGCCATTTAATGGTTATATTCTATTGACATCAGACAGAGGCAACCCCAAAAAGGAAACACCTTGTAGCTACAGTATTAACAATATAAATGCAGGATCTGTATTAAAAAGGTATATAATTGACTACTCCCATATGCAAATATTTATATGTCCCTAAACTAAAACATGTCTCAGGTGTACAGTAATGTCAGTATTAGCTTATGACTGATATATGCAATATTCAGCTATAGATTTTGCCCAATTGTTTACAGCATGCATTTCAGCTGACTGATGTATATAAACCGAAAGTGAGCAGGTGAATGTTAGCACCATTTGCACAAGTATAGCAATAAGCAATAATTAACTACCTCCTTTGACTACATTAATAAGAATACTAACACCATACCTCTCAACCTGGAAACATCCAAAATCTGCTCAAAGCCCATGAAAAATAGGCACAAATCTGTACGCTGATCAACATAAAATTTGCATACATTGTGGAATACCAACTTTTAAACGCAAACTGAAGAACAGACAACCAAAATATGATCATGGAACACAAAATAAGAACAATAATATTTTATTTATATTAATATTTGAACTTGTGCAAAACTAAAATACAATATTCTTTTAGAAAAATAACACACCGGGTAAGGCAGGCTGCGCTTGCCTTCAACCTTCTTTAAATAACATAAATATAATCAGAATATTAGTGCAATCATCATGTAATAATAATCACATTTACAACAATGCCAGTGGCATGACAAATGCATAGATACCACCACCACTCTTACTGTTGCTGTCCTGCCTTGCTCTGCTGACCAATCCACCTTCCTTAGCTCCAGACCTTTATATAAACTAGTTTTCCCTAGGTCTGCTATAAAACACTTGCCAAGATTTCTTGCCAGCTTCTAACCCCTGCTGCTGCCCTGCATTACTATTAGCAGTAATCTGTATCTGAGAATCATGCAGAGACCCTCACTCATTGCATCTAGACTGGAAACAGCCTTTGTTACAGTTAGCATACTGTTGTCTCTAAGTGTATATCATTTATAAATCCTATATTTCTAAACACAGTAAACACGTGTGTTTTATGGTTTAAGGAGACTCTGCTGTTCTGCACATGTACTGCTACTGCCTGCCTACCAATACAGTAATAAAATAAAATAAATCAGCAGCACCCAGTGACCCACCCACTGTGATGAATAAAAAATAAACAAGACTTGTTTGTGCTTCAGTCTCAGGCACTTGAAAGATTTTTTCAAGCAAATCACATCTTAAATATCCCTTATAGAGTAGGCATAAAATCAAACAGCTTTAGCACAATCACATTTTCATAGCAACCATCAATAAACACACAAAAAACTCCAGCATAAGAAAAAGGCATTCGTATTGTAAGTGTACCTTTTTAAAAAAGCATTGAAATTAATTTAACATGCTAGGCTCATTCAAGCTTATTGTCATTTTCTCAATGCAATTGGAAATCTAACACTGTTGTAAAACACAAACACTTAAATACTAAGCAGCTCTAATTAGATAACACAGAATTGATGACATTGGTTCATTTGGTTGAGCAAATCTGTTGAAAATATAATTACTTGATGACTGTCTCCCCTTATTATGAAGCATGACTCAAGGATCAAATACATTATACAACCTGTCTCATACAACTGTACAGCTTTTCGCAGAATGTCCAGATTCTTGGCTCATACTCTCGTCCTCCTAAAATTTGTGGTTTTCTGGCAAATCACTGGGATGATCAGAGGTTTGAGGTCAATTTCATTTGAGCTTTTCACTTCAAATCCTTCATAAAATGTATGTTAAAACAAACCCTGTTACTCTAGCAGCTCTCTAGGTTTAGAGAGTAAGAGCAATATTTAAAATATGTCCCTATTTTTGGTCTTTTGTTCCCCAATTTTATCAGACTTTGTCCAGATTTCTTACTCTAACAGGTTAAGACTTGAGAGGTATGTCACTAACCCACCCCTCAGAAATAGCTGGGAAATGCAAGGCCACCTTTATATTTTTGCAATGATTATGTATAGCATAAAAATTATGTGTCAATGCTTACTGCCTCCTGCCTACTGCCTGCTGCCTGCTGAGAATAGATAGTACCTGTTCAGCTGCTCTTCCTCCACTGGATACTTTGCCTTAGTCTATCTATTGATCCCTTAAGACTCCTAAGTCTTATTGCGTGCAATAAGTCAACTGTGTTTTCTTATAATTTGATTTAAGTAACATACATGATGTGACATAGTTTGATTAGGTAATGTAAATGTACTTCTACCTAACTAACATCTTTTTAGAATTCTAGTTGCAGTTTGTCGCATGTTAACAAACAACATAGAGTAACAATAACATTACTGTAATTTTGTTGGCTGCATTTGTAGTAGATGAAAATAAACGAAACATTTTCTAAAAAAAGAAGCTTCTCATGCCAGGGCCCACAGTAACTGTTGTGGAACGGTACTTCTCTTTATCGGCTTTTTATATAATATAATTTTACTTTTTCTTACCTGCTAGTGGAGGTGCTGGGGGGATTACCAGCAGTAGTAGAAGAAGAAATACATTTTTTCATGATTGATCTCACTGCCTCAGCCGCATAGCTCCAAGTCTGTTATGCTGTGTTTTTAACTTGTTTTGTTCTTGTTTTGCTGCTCTGCTCTGCCTCTGAGCCTCTCTGACTGCTGCCGGTGCCGGGGAGAGTCCAGGTTAGGTCAGGAAGAAGTACTTCAGGTGGATCTGGGTCACTGACTGTCACACACTTATTTTAAATAAATAAAATTGCCTGCTGCTAGAGACTGCTAGTAGTACTAGTAAGTATAGTCTGACCGCTGCTAGAGACTGCTAGTAGTACTAGTAAGTATAGTCTGACCGCTGCTAGAGACTGCTAGTAGTACTAGTAAGTATAGTCTGACCGCCGCTAGAGACTACTAGTAGTACTAGTAAGTATAGTCTGACCGCCGCTAGAGACTACTAGTAGTACTAGTAAGTATAGTCTGACCGCTGCTAGAGACTGCTAGTAGTACTAGTAATTATAGTCTGACCGCGCACAGCTCCGAGTCCATTTTTCCACTTCCCATTCAGTAAGTTCCCTCGGATGTTCAAATTGTTCTGCGTTTACTCTACTTTGTCCCACCCCTCTCTCTCTTTATACCATATCCCAGACATGCTGTTGCAGCGTGCTAGATGAGTGAGTGAAGATTAAATCATCACATGCACTGCTAATGTAAATATAAACAAAACTGGTCTCTCACTCACTCAGGCTGGCAGCAGTGGCATGGCAGGCACGTACACCGAGATAAAAGATAACTGTAAGTTTGCAAAATATCTATCTTATCGGGCTAACAGTACACCACGCACAACATGTCTTCTTGTTCTCATTGTGTTTGTTTGTATATGCTGCTATGCTGTCTTGTCTTCTGTTTGTTGTTGTTACTTGGAGGTGGATCCTTCCCGATCCTGGCTGTTGAAAAATAAATATACTGTTGTGCTGTCTGTGCTTTTACTGCTCAATGGCCTCAGGAGTTGCACAGGTCTCTCTCTTGATTGAAAAGGATCTTTGGACCAGCTGGTCTACCTGGCTTTTGGCTGGTTAAATAGAAAAATTAATAAACAATACACGTGCCGATGTGCGTCCTTATGTGGAGTTAGAGACTTAGAATGTTTTGCTGGGGTACTAGGGTTTGGTTGGTTGCTGGTCATGTCTTGTGTGTTACATGTAATCTGCAGTTATTACTGAAGGCTAAAGCTATCAGCTGCTCTAACTTCCTCACTTTCCATTTTCAAGTTATGTGCCAGCCTCTGTAAATCATTGAATCAGACCATGTAACGTGTGTAGTATGTGCATAATTATCATGGACATGGTGTCACAGTCTGCTGCATTTGTTGCTGCTGCAGTATATCCCTCTGATGCCTTTTCCACCAAATGAATTTACTTTTTGCATTATGCCGTAGCCTCATTACATTTCCTGGAAATTACCAACCTAAAAACAAATCGCACTATCGCAGCCAGGTTACAGTGACCGGCTGCAGCAGCACAGCCTCCGCTATCCATCAGGCAGACAGGCACCCCAAAACAGGTGCGCACACACACTGATACATAGAAAATTACATCTAGAGCCGAGGTCATGAACCGGTCTCTTAATTTTCAAATAAATAAATGTGAGAGCCTGAGAAGTGTGATTGTGAATCTGAAATGGGCACGTAGTAAATGTATACACTGCAACAAGATTATAATCAAAAGACTAGTGATTTTTAAATAACAAGAGGTGAAACTTTTGGGAAATGGGTATGCACTGTCAGTGACTAAGAGGAACGTTGAACTTGCCAAAAAGAGCTGTGTGGGAAGGGAATGGATTGGAACTGGAAGTTGAAAAGTTATTATATAAATACAGAACAGAAGTAAAACAGGAAGGAATCGAAGGATTCAGCAGCCTCAGTTGAATTCCGACAGGCTGGCAGGCTGCTCATGAGCTGATGTCACAACGCACACCTCCACGCAATGACGTCAGTCCTAAAAAAAACACACAAAAAAAAAATAAAAAAGGCTGAGAAATTTGGAAATGAAGGGGTGCCACTCGGGAATCATGGCACTCCATTATTTGGACCTCAAAACCAGAAATAACCGAGCAATACAGTACAGTTGAGAAGTATGACTAACACAGATACAACAAGGCTCAATAGTTGCATAACTAATCATTCACAACTGAGTAGGAATGATGAATAAAAAATTTCTTCTGCAATGCATTTACATTAAACTAAGCTTCTGAGTAGGAAGCAGTAGCTATCCACTCTGTGCCTCGGACATATAGGTGACCCTAAACCACAAAGTGACGTGCACAGGAAATGGCACAGTCATCATCACTTGCACAGGGCGGTAATGGGGTGGGATACTTGAGGGCAACATACAATTCCACGGACCAGCAAAAATAATTCTTCCATTCAGTCTTTGTCAATCTTTATTAACCATAAAATTCGTTTAAAATCAACTAAGTTTTTATTTTTTGTTATAGACAGAGTGCCAGCAGAAGAAAAAGGTGGTGATGCTAAAACTTTATTGGAAGTAAGAGAGTGTTTATGGCAGCTTAGATGAGCTGCGACAAGAACACCAGGAATAAATGAATGTATTTCAATATCTAGTATATTGAAGTACAGGGCACATTTTATTTAATGAACTGTAAACACATTTTACATACTGTTTTATTATACATTTGAACAACAAATGATCCTTCATTTCCTCATTTTATTATTTTATTATCATTTTATTACTAATTTATTGCTATTTTATTGTATTATAGTATATGGCACTTTAATGAACTGAATTGCTATTAATTTAGGAATTTGATTGATATGGATAAGCCATTGGCTTAAAATTAATTAGTTCATGAAGTTTTTAATGAAGTTTTTGTGTTTAAAAAGAAGACAATGTATGGTTTAGTCAACTCTGATGAAGCTCAGTGGATGGATTTGGGTGAAAGTGCTTAGTTGATTTTAAATGGATTTGGGATTACTTTAAGTGCAGCATGTCCAACAGCTCTAGGTCTGACATAGCTTTGTATGTTAGGCAGAGATTGCCTCTGAGCAGACAATATGCGACAGAGTAAAGCTGGAGTTGTTTAAAACGGTCTGCATAGGGCATCTGCTTGAGGCTGGTAATCCTCTTTGTGAGGTATTTCTGTGGCCTTTCCAGTTGTTGTAGATGTCTTCTGAGGTACATACCAAATGGGGCATTGTACTCTATAATGGGTCTAATGAGTGATGAGTAGAGGGGAACAATGACCTTTTTTTTTTCTGGATGAGAAATCGTTTGTGATGAGGTGTGCCATGTAGAAGTATTTCCTGACTACTGTGGTGATGTGATTATCAAAGGATAGACTACTGTCCACCTGTGTCCCAAGATCTCTTATCACACTTTCATTGTTAAGTAGACTGCCGCTTATGTGGTAGTTCATGGGTGCAGAGTTTTTACCAAAAGGGATGACAATGCACTTTTTGGCATTGAGCTTGAGGCCATGCCTTTGACACCAGGCATCTGTCTCAGTGAGGCCCTTTTGTAGGATGTCCACATCATTAGGAGTTTTGATTATGGCTCCTAGTTTGCAGTCATCTGCGAACTTTGTTAGCCAAAGACCTTCTGTGTTAACCTGTACTTCAGAGAAGTAGATACCAAACAGGAGAGGACCTAGGACTGAACCCTGTGGTACTCCACTTGTCACTGGTCTGAAGATGGATTTAGAGTCTGCTACTTTCACAGTGTGGGTTCTGTCAGTGAGCCAGTTGGCAACCCATCTTGTGACATAGGAATTTATACCTAGTTTAGTGAGTTTATCTATAATTCCAGAGTGGGGGATGGTGTCAAAAGCCTTGGCGAGATCTAGATAGGCTGTGTGAACCACCTTACACTCATCTACAGCTTTGTTGACCATTTCAAAGAAGTCTATCAGGTTTAGGAGACATGACCTTCTTTTTACAAACCCAAACTGGGTAGGGACCAGAGTTTGGAGATTACCAATGTCATTGTTTATAAGTTCCATGATGATACATTGCATAGCTTTGCAGACCAGGCTCGTCAGGCTAATGGGGCGGTAGTTCCCGGGATCCGTGGTGGCTTCTCCTTTGTGGAGTGGGATAACCATTGCTGTGCACCATTCAGTGGGCACAAAGCCTGAGGTAGTACTTAGGTGGGGTGCCAGTTAGTTTTGTAGTTCATGTAGAACGCAGCCTGGGATGTTGTCAGGTCCCGTGGATGCTGTGTTCTTGACTTTGGAGAGTGTGTTCTTTACCTGTGCAGCCGTGATTACAGGAACTTTGCATTCTTCTGGTATAAAGATCGGCCCTTTAGGGAGTGAGAGAGGGGTAAAGTTAGCACTGAACCTATCTGCCAGGATGTTGGCAATATCAGTTGGTTCTGTATATTCATAGTTTCATAGTTTCATAGTATAGTACTAGGCTATCTGCCCTGGGGCATTTGTAAGCCTAGCCATAGTGATGTGGCTTTTGCCACCCCATGAAATGGTACAAAAATGTACAGAATAAATCTAGAATACAGTGCCTCTGTCTAGTAGTGACACAATGAAGGTCCCCTTATATAATAGAATTAGTTTACTGTGCCCCTGTCTAGCAGTGACACAGATGTGACCCCTGGGGTAAACTTATGATCTCCCATCCACTCATCAAGATTTCTCTTGAAGAGAGTCAGTGAGGGGCTCTGCCTAATATGAACTGGGATCCTGTTCCAAAGCATGGGAAGCCTCTGGGTTATGAATCTATCCCTCCAGCATGTCCTATTCATACTTGTGCCGAGGTTTAAGTCTTTAGCTCTCGTGGTCCTGATGGATTTGGATTTTTGAGGTGGAGCATGTCCATCAGATCCTGATTGGACATGGCCTTGTACGTCAGGCAGAGATCACCTCTGAGCAGGCGGTATGCTACTGAATAGAGCTGAAGTTTCTTTAGTCTGGCAGAATAAGACATATGTTGGAGACCCTTGATCCTTTTGGTGAGGTACTTTTGTGGTCTCTCCAGCTGTTGCAAATGCCGGGTGAGGTACATACCAAATGGGGCATTGTACTCAATCATGGGTCTGATGAGGGAGGAATATAGGGGTACAATGACATCCTTGGATCTGGATGTGAATCCCTTCATGATGAGGTGTGCAAGGTAGAATGTTTTTCTAACCACTTTGGCAACGTGGGTGTCAAATGAGAGGTCGCTGTCTACTTGGGTCCCTAGTTCTCTGATTACTTTTTCCATACTCAGTGGGTTGCTGTCTATGTGATAATTTGTGGGTACTTTGTTTTTTCCAATAGGGATGACTATACATTTTTTGGCATTTAGTTTAAGGCCATGACTACGGCACCAGTTGTCCGTTTCAGTGAGGCCTTTTTGTAGGATGTGTGTGTCTGCTGGTGTATCGACTATGGCGCCTAGTTTGCAGTCATCTGTGAATTTTGTCAGCCACAGCCCTCCCATGTTTGCTTTAACATCTGAGAAATAAATGCCGAACAAGAGGGGTCCCAGGACAGATCCCTGTGGGACACCACTTGTGACTGGCTTTGAGTCTGACATTGCTCCAGCGATTTTAACTTTATGGGTTCTGCCCTTTAGCCAGTTTGCAACCCATCTAGTGACATAAGGGTTTACTTTTAAGCTGTTTAGCTTATCTATGATGCCTGAGTGGGGTATTGTGTTGAAGGCCTTAGCCAAGTCCAGGTATGCTGTATGGACTGCTTTGCCCTCATCAATGGTTCTAGTGACTGTTTCGAAAAAGTCAACCAGGTTTAAAAGGCAGGATCTGCCCTTTACAAAGCCAAACTGGGTGGGGTCAAGTGTCTGTAAGTCCCCTATGTCTCTGTTTATGAGTTCCATAATGATTCTTTCCATAGCTTTGCAGACCAGGCTAGTTAAGCTTATGGGGCGGTAGTTTCCAGGGTCTGTAGAGGCACCCCCCTTGTAGAGTGGGACCACTGTTGCTGTACGCCAGTGTTCAGGTACATATCCCGAAGTAAGGCTAAGGTTAAATAGCATTTTATGTGTGGGTTTAGCTCCTCTTGGAGTTCACATAACACGCACCCCGGGATACCGTCAGGTCCCATTGATGCTGTGTTTTTTGCTTTGTTTAGGGCAGTTCTCACGTGGACATCTGAGATGACAGGGAGATTACATTCAGCTGGGATAAGTATTTCTTCTTTTGGGGGTGAAGGAGGGGAGAAATTTGCACTGAACCTGTCAGCCAGAATGTTAGCAATATCTGTGGGTTCAGTGTATTTTTTTGTTGTTGTGAACCAACTCTGAGCATATCTGAGGGTTTCCGCCCAGGTTTCTAACATAACTGAAGAAGGCTTTGTGGTTATCTTTAGTGTCCTTAGCGATTTTTCTCTCAAAGTTTGCCTTGGATGTTTTTATGAGAGAACGTAGTTTTCTGCTAATGTTGATCAGAGATGTCTTCCCTTCATGGGATTTCGCTCTGACGTGCAGTAGCTTCCTTCTTTTGTTATACAATTTGTTTATGGCTGAGGTCCACCAGACAGGACACTTACCTTTGGTGGAGAGGGACTTGGATTTGTTTGGGATTGCATGATCCATGCATTCTTGGAGATGTCCATAGAAAGCATTTGTGAAGGATTCAGCATTGTGGGATGTGGTATCCACTGGTACAGTGGGCTTAAAGGATACCATCTCAGTCTTAAGAAGAGTGAAGTCTGCTTTTGAGAAGTTTTTCACTGTGGTCTTTTGTGCTGGGGGTGGAGGTGGGATATGTATATCCAGGGTGATTAGTTTGTTGTCAGATCTCACTAGTGAGGGGTATACTTCCGGTGTGGAGCATTTTGTCCCCATGTTTGTGATGATCAGGTCTAGTATATTATCTCCCCTAGTGGGAGAGGTGACTAGTTGTTCCAGTGCATTTGAATTTATGAATTCCAGGAACCTTTGGGCTAGGGTATTAGGGCTAGAATAATGTACCCAATCTATGTTTGGGTAGTTGAAGTCTCCCAGTATGATGGTATTTTGTGATACATTCATATCCTCCAATGTCTTCAGGAAGGCTGAGTGGGGTTCTTGAGATTGGGAGGGTGGTCTGTAACATGCTACCAGTTGTATAGCAGTTTTGCCTATGGTTAGTTGCACCTGTATGGTCTCTGATGCTTCATGTGTTGCTACTAACCTGGAGGTGTGGGTGTCCTTTATGAATATGGACACTCCCTCCCTTTGTGGTTCGGCCCAGGTTTTGGGGCCGAAAAGCATGATACAAGGTATAGCCTGGTAGCGCTGGGGTGCTCTCAGGAGCCTTGAACCAGGTTTCAGTTAATGCACAGACGTCGATGTTCTCCATGCTGAGGAGTGCATCAAGTGCCTACATCTTGAGATTTAGACTTCTGGCGTTGAGCAGCATTACCCTTAGTTCTTTCCATTTTTGTTTTCTAAGGAGGTGTGTTTGTTTTTTGTGCCTTGCCTAAAAAAGGCACTATGGAGGTGGCAAGAGCCTTAGCCAATATCCGGAAGCCCAGTGGTGACAGGTGTAAGCCATCCCTTGCGAAGCAGCGTGGCTTGTCCAACATATCATCCCAGGCAGACAGACATTGGATCCCCTTAGAATGACACCAGTACTTGAGCCAATTGTTAAAGCTGATCATCTTGTCTTTGTATTGTGGTATCATTCTTGGTGAGGGCAAGATGCTGCTCAGGGTCAGGGTCATACCAGCCTGGGCTACATAATCGGAGAGCTCCTCTATGTCTCTTTTCATGTAGTCCAGGGAGGTACGTCTCAGGTCATTCACACCAGCCATTTAGCCATTGTGCTGTAACTCAGAGCAGATCTGAGTGTTGCCATTGAGATTCTTGACATAGCTATAAAATGCTTTGTGGTTGTCTTTAGAATCAGTGGTGATTTTGTTTTCATAACTAGCTTTGGAGGATTTTATGAGGAATCTCAGCTTCTTACTGAGGCTGTGTGCATGTGTGGCTGTATGTGTGCATTTGAGTAAGATGACATGGGCAAGTTATTTTTCATTGTATGAGTGTCTACATTAACACAATCAAGCACTGTGCTAGCACTACATCCTGGCATCTTGAAGAGGTGTGAGCCGTGCAGAACAGAGTAGCCATTTCAGCGCTGTAACCCCTAACCATGTGAACTACCTCTGACAGGAGTTGCATGATGAGGGATGTCTGGTGGATTAGCTCTCATCATGACTGCATCATGACTGCATCCAGAACAACAACCACATGGCCCACCATGTCTAAGTTTAGACACCTCGATTACTAATGGAGTAGTGGAAGTAGTGGCACTATGGGAATGAAATATGATAAAAGTCTACCTCATCTATGGAATAAACTTCCCATCTTTGTAAAACAGAGTGCGTCCCTCACTCTCTTCAAAAAGAATTTGGATAAATGGATGGGAACCATAAATTCACTACTGGGGACTGTCCATGTCCCTTATGGACAGAGGCAGCCTGTAAAATGACCCTGGGTACCAAAACCAAAAGACCCACTACCCTGATACTACCCCATCCCATATCTAGGGAATTAAATCACAATAATGCCATATCCTGGGTATTATTGGCTAGGCTTGTAAAGGATCTTGTGCCATTAGCCTAGTAAGCACCTATGAATCTGTGGCATGGTCATTCTGGCTAACACCCAGTGATGTAGTAGCTCTCCTGACACATGAATGTGGGCCCTCCCCAAGCAGACATTCCATTACAGACACTATCCAATCCAGTGTCATTCATGCTGTCCAAGGATTCAGCTACAATGTTCAGGCAGTACTGCATGTCAGAATGCATATTTCCTACTTGAACTCTCTTTTTGGGCCCTGGTGGTACATTTCAATGCTACCGTTATGGAATACATGATGTGGCACCTACTAACAGGCAAACATCAAAGGGAGGGTGGACAGCAGGCCTTTGAGCTTCTCTACCAACCATCCTGTGTGGCACTTCACCCTCATAATGACTATGGGGAGACCCAACTAGCATATAACTGGATTAACCACACTATTGTTATCAATGTGTCCTATGTCTGAGGTCTCCATTGACTTATTATGCACAGGCATACTGACTATGTCTGAAATATGAGCCAGGGGTGTGGGTGCACATTCAAAGTGTCGGTGCAACCTCTGCATCCTCACACTATGAGTCTCCATCACCGCCATCATAACCAGACACTATCAATACTCTCACATCAGGTGGTAGGAGTTCCACAGAGCAGGATTACCTATGATAACAACAAAGAGAGTCAGAATACAAACTGATTCAACATATGTTATGTAAAGCATATTCTAAATGATATGCAATACAAAAAGGACTTTCATGATTACATACATCTATTTTATGTACAGTAATAACAATACAAATGTGTGCTTAACATGTACAGGTGGTTGTGCAAAACCAGAACCAGATGTCCCTACAGATAAAAAAGGAGAAGAAACATGACTGATAAGCATCACAATGCAAATGGCACAAGAAACAGAAAACAATCCCCTATACATCTGCAGAATGAGAAACATTTCATACAAAAGTCTACTGTCCAGTTTCATTCCCCCTCATCCTTCTCTCTCTCTCTCTTTCTTTTCTCCACCACCCTTCTTAATCTCTCTTTCTATATATATATATATATATATATATATATATATATATATATATATAACATCAATCTATGTATCTTTATCTATCTACATATGTATATATATATATATATATATATATATATATATATATATATATATATATATTGCATACCTGGAAGTTCAGCAGCAGACACCGATATCACTGACTCTATGTGAATCCCCTGATGAGTTGTGTGCACCTCTGACAGTGGACAGGAACTCTTCTGTCTCTGTCACTGGCAGTTTGCTAGCAGGCAACCCCAATAACCATCCATAACAGGGCAATTGCAGCCTTCATAAATTCCACATTCATTATCATATAACTGGCCTGATGTCTGGCATCACTGACCACCTACTCCCAGACATGGACAAGGGAGGACTTGTCACCTCTGCCTCTGTCTAGGATGAATGAGTCATTTCACCATAGTGCCTGAACGATAACTTCATTCTCCACATTGGTGTATAGTGGTTTATGGAGTCCAGATGTCTTGGGCAATATAGCCCTGTATGAGATGAAACATAAAAGAACAACAAAAAGAAGGAAACTGAGCAACAAGTGATTGTTAAAATATGTTTGAACACATGCAGCCATCATGCACAAAATGATTTAAAAATTAAGGCTCCCTTTGAGTACACATAGCTTAATACAGAACTCGTCCCCCCAAAAAAGAAAAAGAAATGAAACAATGCTAAAAGTCTATAAGGATGACAACAGTCGTATAAGTCTATAATACACTACAGCATTAAAATGAGAATTTAAACATTTCAATTAAAAATGGATAACAATTTCTTCAAAGTCCCACTTGTACTGATGGTTGGCAGATATATATATATATCACAAGCTTAACATATTTGATGGGCAACAAATGTTAAAAACCTGAAGTTGCTAATAAGGGATATAGTGGTCTTCTGCAATAACTGTACATATTCCCAGCGAAATGTTTCCATAATGGCAGGTAACATTTAGTTTCAAAACATTTTTAATGAAAAGAAATAACTGATGTAAGTGGCTATTTCCACAGCAATGGACAACAAGGCAATCTGTAAACAAATGGGGTATTGTGAAATGTAATCCACCAGTAAGGTAAAAACAAATCAATATGTAAACAAAAAAAAACATCTTTCTGGCTTGTAGTATTAGGTATTTAGGGCAAATCCAGCCTTTACTACTTAGGTTCATTTGTGTCAGTATAATTGTGAATGTACATGTAGGTAACAATGTTGTCACACACACATATATGCTTTGTATTTGAATACCTTGGGAATTCCTCTTATAGGTTCATAAGTAAGTACTAGGCTATCGGCCCAAGTGCTTAAATAAGCTAGCCAACAAGGTTGCCTGGCTTATGCCACCCAAGAAAGTTATTTTCCTGTGCCGCTGTCGAGCAGAGCCACAGAAGTGATCACAGGGGTGTATTTCCTATTTCCCATCCACTCATCAAGAATTTTCTTGAAGAGTGCTAACGAGGAACTTTGCTTTTTTTTTTTTTTCTTAAAAGAACTTCTGCTCACTTTTCACAGAGAAATGGTTTATTTAAGACTGCAATGACATTTAATTAAATGTTCCTTTTACAAGATTAGTAGTAAGCCTTCTCCTCTGCCATGATGAAATGAGACAATGTTCTGTATGAGGTTAGTAAGCCATGTGTTTGAATCCCTCATTATCTACACATTGTGTGTGATTGGGATTCTACCCTCACAATGACAACTGCATTACATATCATGTGTATTTGGGTCTACACAGCATCATACAACATTCTCTGACAACAAGACATTTCACAGCACTCTTTTAACCAAATTACAGGCACACATATGCCTTGCAGCAATACCATGATGCACTGCCTTCAAATACCCAAATATCTGACAACTGTAGTAAGACTTCTACTATGTCACTTTTATTCTTCACAATATCATGTAGCTTCTGTGGTTCAAAACCTGCAGTGAGTGAATGTAATCATTTTGTTTCACTATACAGTTATACACAAATGACACCCACCACAGTTGTAATGTGAACAATTACAATGGGAGGGGCCTTCCCATCCCTTTTATGTCATACAAATGGTTTGCAATACAATCATATAATGTAATGACTTCACAAAGGTGTAAACTTACAGTTGTGTTAAGACTTTCATTGTGGTGCATATGATTCGTACAAATTTTGTTAGCTGGTGGACATACATAGGCAGTTGTTCAATTTCAGCAAAGGACAACATCATATGAATGTATTGATGTTACACAGACACCAGTGCATCAAGTTAGTATTGTGCATTTTTATGTTGGAGAAATAAATTTCAACACAATTTTTGATTTCACGACAGTGAAACAGTTGTTCTGGCATTTTTGTGGTGTGACCACTCTACTGGCACATGCAGTGAGTACTGACATGTACAGCACATCTACACACACAAAGTGTGGTTCGATTCTGGGACTGTATGTGTGCAAAACCATGTGGATGGAAAAAACTTACTTGGACAAGCAACACTGATATTAGACTACTCACAGTTTAGTGAACATTAGCATATATGCCTCCTTTTCATCAATCTGACAAATTTAGATTGTATAAATTAACATCAAAACTCATTTCTTGCTATTACTATCTCCTTTGGCAGATGCAGTTAATACACACCTCTGTAGAGTATGCAGTACGATTGTCAGGGGTTTGAATTTGGTAACATCTGTTTGTCAGATAACTATGTCACACAGGAGTGGCTTAGGCAAAAGAAGTATATAAGCCACAGTAAGAGGGCTACATTTTAAGGTCTGATGCTTCAAGTTAAGGGATCCATAC
This sequence comes from Protopterus annectens, assembly GCF_019279795.1. Lineage (NCBI taxonomy): Eukaryota > Metazoa > Chordata > Ceratodontiformes > Protopteridae > Protopterus > Protopterus annectens. The sequence goes on along the minus strand of NC_056727.1, from coordinate 1,061,265,291 downwards.
TCATTACAATAACAGACAGTTGTAATTGCTTCAAGAATGTTCTTCAAGATACAACCAGCATGCCTATTTCTGTGGCATCAATGGTTAATACGCAGTCCTCTGATATCTGTCCTGGCATGTTTTTGAGTTCAGCAAGATGCAAATGTTGAATATGTCATTGATTGTGCACAGCCATTACTTATTCTCAAAATAATACTGCTCTCTATTTCATGTTTTCATCCAAATATTTATGTATTACTGCAATTCTTTTTGTCACACTGTAGAGTGCCATAGGACAGAAGGGCTTATATAACATTTCTTACTGTATGGCATGCTGCAAGACCAACAGAAAGTGTGAGTGGACTTGCTTTATGAGACTTTCTTTTGTACTTGGTTGTTTACTTGCTGTTATGATAGTTTCTGCTATATTTCTTTATGAGTACGCCCAGTAGTAAAATGATGTAGTAGATGCATGCTGTTTAGCAAAGAGACCTTTAAGCAATGAATATCATGAGGAATGTGTTGTCACTTGTCATTCTTAGTCAAGACTTAATTGAATTAGTCTTTGGGATGTTAGCTTTGCCAACACTGATGCATTTAAGTTGGTGACCTACAGGCGGAGGATAACAACATTTCTCCCAGGCCAGAGTAAATTTTCTGTATGTGCAATGATGTCTACTACTGGTGAATTACTAAGTGTGTTATATGTTCATGTAGGTTCATAGGTAATTACTAGGCTAGCTACCCTTGTGGACCATTTTAAGAATAGCCAATTTCCCTTTCAAAGGTGAGAATTAAACCCTATAACTTATGTCTGTGAGGTAAACACCTTCACCATTATATCAACAACCCCAACAATACACCTACTCCCCATTAAGGATTTGAACTCTGGTTTCCCAGGTGACAGGCAGGGACACTCATCACTATACTAATTACGAAATGTAGTGTCATAAAGTTATTACTGTTGCTTTTAACAAGAGTCACTTCTGGGTTAGATATACATTGCAATATACGGCATTCATATCTGTACTTTAACACACTTAATTACGTCAGCAAATCAGGTGTCACACTTATACCAAGTAAGACACACCACATCACTAATTACAATAACAAAAATGGATCAGAGCCACAAATAATTGTAACCTGACATTTGCTACTTTTGCCCATTAACTATTGTATCACAGGCATAATGCTGGCATACACTTTTATTTTACCTATGTCTTGTGTGGGCTACCTATCCATTTGTGATATACACAAAAACAGCCTACGTAGATTGATATACATCATGACATTCAGAAACACAACCCTTTTGTCAGTGGACTGACTACACTTGACTTATACCTTGACTTTTATATATGTTCGCATATGCAGAATCACCATGACTCATTTTGCATGTACGTATGTCACATCTGCTATAGTTAGAGAAATGGTAACGTGTATCAGGTCATTATTCTGGTTATATCAGTGTAAATGTGATGCATCTATATTATGTGGCAGGTACTAATATCACAATATGAAAGTTGCTTATCAAAGGCTTTTTCATCACTTAACATTATTGTTACAACTCTACAGGGGAACATGATTTTTATTAATCTGTTTACTTTGTCACAGGATTGTACACTACCCAAATAAACTGTCACTTTTGCTTCCTTCATACAAATATAGCAATGACAGCCTTGCAACTCTTTAACCTATATGTGTGTTTTAACATCAATACTGTGGAGATTTATTTTACCTTTGATCTCTCCCACAGTATACATTCAATGGCAGACACAATACTTCAATACACCTGCCACACATGTTTAGGTAGGCATTCTCAGTACAATCATGTGAGTAACACAATTATTACTGAGCCTGCCAATGAACAGGTATAGTGACAACTGTAAATTTATGTAATATGACTGCTATTGTATTACCATTTAGCATTTACAGTAATATCATACAAATACTTGCCTCATACATGTTAAAAGGTAAAATACTACCTTTCTATGGTAAAAGTGACAACAAATCGCATAGATGTTCATTTCTGATGTACACAACACAACATCTATACAGTTCATTTATTCATGTTTATACACGATGAAGTGGAGAATATAGCAGTACTGTTGAATAAAACAAATTATTTCCTGTATTCACATCTGATATGCAATATTAGCAGATATCCCCTAATGTATCTACTTTACTTGCTAACTGTTATATTAACTCAGCATTTTATTAACATTTATATCACATTTACTTCCCTTTGTTACACTGGTGCTTTGTGTCTCTCTCACATCCTTTGTCAGCATGTCCATTTTTATTTATGTGCATGGGTCAGTAAAGTTAATAGGATTATTTGGTACTTACGTATTATCACAACCAGATTTTGTACAGGAGGAAATGGTTCTTTTCCAAGCTGTAGAGCTGTTTCTCCTGTTCGAAATATGATTGCAATAATAGTAAGTACCGTTTATAGAGGACAATTTATGATGAGTTCTCGATAGTTGGCATTTGCACCCCGCATTATTTTTGGTATTGCCAGATTTCTTGCTCTTAAAGGTTGAGTGGCATGGTGAGAGTTGATGTGATGTCAACAGTAGTAATTTTGTTTATGGGGGGGGTAGTGTTGCATCCCTTTAACTACTACTCGGTTGGGGAGGGGGAGGTAAATATTACTGGGAATAAATTTTACAGATACTTTAAATTGCTGTTACTCTTTAAATTCGAATTAACTAAATAATACATTGTAATAGTAGTAAATCCACATGACAGAGTTTTGTTGTCGCCCTCTACCTCCATGACATAATGCAAATCAGTGTGCAGCCACTATATTACTAACATCTTTTGTCATATACCTTACAGTGTTTTCACAATTCACAGTCATTATATATTAATAGCAGTGATAACAACTGAAAGGCAGTTGATTGACAAGCAGAACAAGAAAACTAATATGTTCAGGCTGTGCCAGCCACTCGACTTGTTACCAATTAATGCTTTCGCTCATGTATAATTTTACAGAAAGATCCCAATTTTTGTCTCGTATTTTTGCTCTGTACCTCACAAAAATGTTTTCTGGTAACCTAATGAGAAATGCCATCAGCCAGTAATGCCAGACATTGCATTTTCCTGCTGCTTATTGTTCAGAAAGCATAAGATGATATAAAAGTAGTTCTATTAACTTTTTTTCTGATTTAGAGTAAAATGCCTCATACACAATGTGACATACTAATAATTAATAGTTCAGACACCCCTTTTAAGGTTACCAGAAATGTTTTTGGCAAATCATAAGGAATTATCACAGGCTGTGAATCTGGTTGCAATAATACGTAAGTACCGATTATTTTTTATTAAATCAATATAAAATTGTTTATGTTTAAAAGGCTCTTAGTGAAATAATCACATTTTAATTATCTGATCTACACATTCCCTGTTTAGCCTCGTGTGTTTCTTATTTCTGCACTACTCCCATTTTATCAGTGCAATTTTCATGTTTCTCTCTCCCTGTTTCTTCTTATTTCTACTCAAATCCCATTTTATGAATGAAGTTTCCACATTTAACTTCCTGTGCATCTAAACAGTTTCTATCATCTTGCCCTTGCTTTGAATTCGATATCTGTGCATGCTCACTCACTAGGTATGCCTACAGGCAACAACTTTTGATTAGATTGTGTCCTTGAATTTCTGTGCTCCTTTCTGTGGCCACTAACACTTCAGCTAGCCATAAAAAATATATTGATTAATGTATAGGCTTGCTTAGCAGCATGCATATTCAATGAGCGCTGCTGCTAATCACACTATTATGCTTGTTAATGAATCTCAGGGAAAGTGTCCTGACATCAATTTTTTGTAATTTTTATATGGAGCTGACAAACTGATCCAGTGTAGAGTTGGAAATTTGTTTTTCTAATCTTCTTTTCCTGGTTAGGGGTCACCACAGTGGATTACCTGTCTGCTCATAATTGGCAGTAGAGTTTTACAATGTCAGGTTACCAGCCCGGCGCCCAACCTTCCACAGAATGCACACATATGCACGCACTCACACCTAGGGCCAATTTAGAGTGTCCAATCCACCTACAGCATGTCTTTGGGTGGAAACCAGAGCACTCAGAAGAAACCCACACAACCACAGGAAGGACATGCAGACTCCACACAGGAGGCACCCCAACCGAGGATCAAACCAGAGAACCTCTTGCTGTGAGGTGACAATGCTAACCGCTGCACCACCATGGCCACCCACATTTGTATATAATATTTATTTATCATGTTTGATTGTTTACCTAATGGTAAAAATGCATCAGTGTTGGTATATTTGGCAAGTGTCATCTAAAGCAGTTCCAAGCATACCTCTCAACTGTACCGATTTTCACAGAATGTCCAGATTTTGGCCTCATATTTTTGGACTGTTTTTCATAAATTGTGTTTTTTGGCAAATTAGTGGCAAATCATTAAAGACTGAAGTTAGAAAATAATGGCAGACAATTGATTTTCAGATTTCATACCCTTCAGAAAATTCATGCTAATGCAAAACCTGTTATTCTTTCAAGTTTTTATGTTTTTAAGAGGAATAATTAAACATTTCCCTATTTTTGGACCCTTGTCCCACTTTTACTTATGGCTTTGTCCATATTTCATGCACTAAAAGGTTAAGAGGTATGGTTCAAAGTATGTCAGCTTCAATGACTGCCATTGCTGGCAGAGTGCATTTATGTCAGTCAAGTGACAGATTTTATTGGCCAACAGAAAACTTCATTCGCTAGAATATTAAAAAGCTTTGCTTTAATTTTTACTAGCCATCAGAACACCATTTTTAAGTAGCAAGATTAATTTAAGGATAATTAATAGAAGAATACTAAAAATAATTTTAAATTAAGGTCAAACTTTTGAAAAAATAATACACTTTATATGCTACAGTATCCACAAGAGTATCTGCAATCCATTTCTAGTAGCATATACATTAGTTATGACTGGTCCATGTGCTAGGTTTTATGGCATTTCACAGGCATATCTGTCATAGTACACAATCTCTTACTCTCAGCTTCTTAGGCTATTTTTTCTAGGTGATTTTCTCTCTCCACCTGATGGCCATCAATCTTCTCCCTAGTAGTCCTGAGCTCATTCATTCCATAGTGCTGGGGGATGCCCAGATCTACTAGGGCCAGAACCATCCAAAAGGGCCATTATACATGCAGACATTGGGTTTTCTAGTGCCATCCTTTGCATCCGAGCAAAGAGTAGATTTGTATTTTTGCACTACTCCTTGGACAGTGGGACAACTGAGGCATGTCACCATGGATGCTCACAGTTCCTTCAAATGCAGGCACTCTCTCCTACAAGCTTACTTTGAAGGCTACCAGCATCCTTTGTGGTTTGGTAAGCTGAATTCTCACACCCAGGCTCTGCATATGAATTGAAATCCCTCCTTGAAGGGGACTAATGCAATATCGGTCCAGCTCCAGCTTGTCTTCCTGCAAGGATGGGAAAGCTCATCTTCTTCTATTGGTGCCAACAAGTGCCTAAGCTGTTAACTGAATTGGGGTCATATAAGCCAAAGTCAGGGCTTTGTCTTTCTACTGCAAAGGCACTAACTCATTGTCTAGTTTATGACCAATATTTTATTGAGGCAAATAATCTGAACTACTACAAGACCATATTTTACATTAATCATTTGTATATAAAAATAGCTAAACAACCTTGATAGACTCTCCCTTGTGCATTGTTTTTTTTTTAAATATAGGGAAGTACATGTATTGTATTGTATTTGCTTGACATAAGGTTGGACTCCAAAAGAATTGAAACATTGCAAACTGTTGCCCACAACTTTTTTTATTGACAAGAACAAATGACTCTGCATATGAATTCCTGTATGGAACAAATGCAACAAGAAAAGTATGCAAGCCTTCATGAAATATTAAAAATAAAACAAAAAAGCACCAAACCAAGCCAAGAAGGAAAACAAGGAATAGTGTAATTCTACTTTAATCTCTGCTTTCGTCACTAGGACTTCTTCAGAATAATGAATACACACATTGCAACCAACTTAAATACTATTCCCTTGATTGTTAACACACAAATCAATCAACTACAGTTCAATTAATTTATTAAGTGTTAAAAACATACTGCAATGTACAAAAATGCTGTTAGTAAAAAACAATGAAAAGTATACTCTAATAAAAATTGATACAAGTGTAAAATGTTAATAAAACTGGTGCTAATTAAAAATACTTTCTTTCTTAGTGCATAACCTTCTGTTCTTTAGAAAACATTTTATATACATAGCCTTGTTGAAGTCAGGTTTCTTATCTGCCTTTAACTTTATTTGCCATCTTGTTTTTCTTTGTTTCAGAAGGTTTTTGAATTCACCACCTCTGATGTCCAAGGTACAATGTTCCAAAATGGTGAACAAAAACTTTCTAAAACTGGAACATTCCTGGCTATGTTTGTACAAGACATTATTCCTGTCTACTTTCTTTATACTATATGCATGTTCCCTAATATGTTTATTCAAACTCCTAGTGGTCATCCCTACATAAAAATGTTGACATCTGTCACAAACCTCCACATAGACCACCCCCCAGTCTTGCAGGTATAAACTCCATTGACACCTATGGTGTAAGGAATGTGTGGCAACTCGATATAAGGTCCTTCCAGAATGAATCTACACATACCACAGTCATAACACTTATACATCCCATGGGGTTTGTCAGAGACCATAGGATGTGTCAGAGTCATATCTCTACCTTTCTCTAAGAGGGCCTTCATATTAAAACTATTCTTATAAACAAACTTAGGTCTGGGTCCTACTGCTTGTGAAAGATCCTTATTTCCTTCTATAATTTTCCAATTGTCTTCAACTATTTTCCTAATGTTAAAATTATCAACTGTCATGGGCATAGTAAAAATCAAATGACTATTTTTCATTACCCCTTTTACAAAATTTGTAAGTGGCATCTTTTTTAAAAGTGGGGGATATAAAAATTCCCCTTTGTTCCAAATGTCTTGCGCCAATTCCCTTAGGTAACCTTCACTGTAGCCTCTGTCTCAAAATAATTTTATGATATAATCAAATTCATCTTTCAATAAATGATCATCGCTGGTCATTCTGCTTGCTCTGATCAGTTGTCCCTTGGGAATGTTTTTCTTAATAAATTTGGGATGCTGACAAGTGAAATGTAGGTATCTGTTGTTAAATACATTTTATCTATGGATCCTACTTACAAACTTATTACCAGAATGATCCCAATATAAATTTACATCCAAGTAATTGACATTGAAATGTAAGTTTGTTTAAGCCTTGTAGTTACAACCCTGTTTTATTACATACTTTGCAGGTACTTTAAAACACCTGTGAAAATTATTTTAGGAAATTGTTAGAAAATAAAAGCAAAAGCTTTTGTAACAATTTAACTGGTGAATTGAAAGTAGCTTTACATGAATTGTCCACAAATAAAAGAATTAGAATTATGAAAAGTGACAAAGGTGGTCAAATTGTGCTCATGAATCAATGTAATTATATAGAAAAAATGTTTAAAATGTTGAATAATGACACTGAATATAATAAGGTAAGCACAGGAGACATTTATAGACTCTATAAATACATTTATAGTTTTTTATATGAAAGTTTGATGAATGGAGATTTGGACACAGTTGGTTACAATTTTTATAACGTAGAACATCCCAGAATCGGTACTTTATTTGGCATTCCTAAAACTCATAAATGTGTCACTGATCCACCATTTAGGCCTATCATATCAGCTCCAAATTATATCACGGAAGGCTTGTCACTTATGGTTGACACTGTATTAAATCCATTGACACAGAATAGGAATTTGTTTTTAAAGGAGTCTTGGGATTTTCTTCAAAGTATAAGATGCTTTACTGACAGTTGATCATTTAATATTAGGAAAATAGTTAGAAAATTGGAAAATTATAGAAGGAAATAAGGATCTTTCACAAGCAGTAGGACCCAGACCTAAGTTTGTTTATAGTTTTAATATGAAGGCCCTCTTAGAGAAAGGTGGAGATATGACTCTGACACATCCTATGGTGTCTGACAAACCCCATGGGATGTATAAGTGTTATGACTGTGGTATGTGTAGATTCATTCTGGAAGGACCTTATACTGAGTTGTCACACATTCCTTACACCATAGGTGTCAATGGAGTTTACACCTGTAAGACTGGGGGGGGGGGGTCTATGCGGCAGTTTGTGACAGATGCCAACATTTTTATGTAGGGATGACCACTAGGAGTATGAATAAACATATTAGGGAACATGCATATAGTATAAAGAAATTAGACAGGAATAATGCCTTGTACAAACATAGCCAGGAATGTTCCGGTTTTAGAAAGTTTTTGTTCACCATTTTGGAACATTGTACCTTGGACATCAGAGGTGGTGAATTCAAAAACTTTCTGGAACAATGAGAAACAAAATGGCAAATAAAGTTAAAGGCAGATAAGAAACCTGGCCTCAGTGAGGCTATACATATAAAGTGTTTTCTAAAGAACAGAAGGTTATGCACTAAGAAAGAAAGTATTTTTAATTAGCACCAGTTTTATTAACATTTTACATTTGTATCAATTTTTATTAGAGAATACTTTTCATTGTTTTTTACTAACAGCATTTTTGTACATTGCAGTATGTTTTTAACACTTAATAGATTAACTGAATTGCAGTTGACTGATTTGTGTGTTAACAATCAAGAGAATAGTATTTAAGTTGGTTGCAATGTGTGTATTCATTATTCTGAAGAAGTCCTAGTGATGAAAGCGGAGATTAAAGTAGAGTTACACTATTCCTTATGGTCCTTCTTGGCTTGGTTTTGTGCTTTTTTGTTTTATTTGTTTACCTGCGCACAGTACTTTTTGGAGTAAATAGTAAAAATAACCTTTAATCATTTGTTTTATTTGTTTACCTGCGCACAGTACTTTTTGGAGTAAATAGTAAAAATAACCTTTAATCATTTACAGTAACAGATTTGAGTCACTTTTATTCAACAGTGAAAGAATGCATTTCTAGAGAACTCCTAAAAAGTCAGACATGCCCTGTAGTTGATTGTGAATCTGAAGTGACACCCCAAATCCATGTGTAAAAATGGAGAAAGGGATTGTGGATTGATGGATTAGAGTCAGTGATTAGAGATGGATTACAGTTTCACACTTCATATCAACAGTTAGATTTCTAAGTTTGTAATAGGAATAACTTTAGTCCTTCCCAAAATGCATGTCTGTTCACACCATTATCTTTGGCTTTGACTAGACTTCTTTTGATTAGGAGTTATGCTTATTTCTGCCCTGTACTTCTTCCACATAATTCATGAACGTTTGCTGGCTTTGAATAATGCCTGTGATTATTAAATTGTTAAAAAAAAAAAACCCTTGCTATATTAGCTTATCAGTTAGCATTGTGAGTTAGGTCCTCTGTTTTCTGTGTTAGGAAGCTGTGTTCAAACCCCCTCCAACCCGCTTTAGTCTAATTTTTTTCACATTTTAGCTGTAATTCCCAAGTTTTACCTGGTATCTAGTGCCCCCCCCAACCCTCATTAACTTTGGCTTTTTTTGTTTCCTTTTTATAAGTACCCTAGGGGCACATTGTTAAAGAGTTATTCCTTCTAGCTAGTGTTTCCCCTTGAACCTCATCTTTTCTAAGTGCCCTTAAGGTGTGAGATGAAAGTGTAATTCTTGAAGTCTAGTGCTCCCCCAACACAAACTATGTTTATGGGTCGATAAGACATGATTATTTAAAGCTACCCCTATTGACTAGAATTCATCCTGATCCAATGTTGCAGGATTTGTTCTTTAGTCTAAGACAGTGTGGGGTATGACAGCCCCACCACCACACACACAAACTTAACATAGCCCCCACACTATTCACCCTAGTGTGGCCCCCTAGTCAGACACACACACACTCATGCAGTACCTAACATAAATGTGTGTACAAACTCCCAACACTATCTGTCTCCTAAACTCCCTGGCACTACCTCTACCCCAATAAGAGAACACTAGCTTATGACTGTGTTTACTACCACAAGTGGCCAGGACTGTATTCTCTGAAGCTTCAGGCAGTTCTGGGGAACATCACATGGTTAATTATCATATGCGTTTCCTCCAGAATGCCTCACAAGCATTTATTATGGCTGCAAAGATATCCTGCCATGGTGCTGTACATCTTCATGCTAAAGCACTGCAGTATAGTTGTCTCTGAATATAGAAAAGACACCACAAGGTGTACACCTCACGTACATTATGGTAACTTTTTTTTTTAATTCCCCTCCTTGCTTTTATCTCAGATTATTTATATATAAAATTTGGAAAATGTTTTTAAAACTTTTTTTGTAAATAGAATCTCTTGATTATTTATTCTTTTATATAAATATTTCTTTAACAACCACTTCATATTATTCAAGAGTAATGCATGTTGTCTATTATCCCATTTAAAATCATTACTACTTCACATCAAACAATTTCCCTCTCTTAATTAACACAGTGTTAGTTTTATTCCTGTTGATCTTTAGACCTGAAATCAATTCAATATATTTTAGTATTTTTTAACATTTATTAGTGAGAAATCAATGTTCCCAATTGTTAACAATATATTGCCAGCAAATAACTGAATTTTGGAAGTATATTGATCATTTATTTTAAGGACTTCTATATTTTGTTAAGTTTAATGTAATTGGTTTGAAGCTCAATAAGCAAAGCAGATAATAAAGGAGACAAGGGACAACTTAGTTTTGTGCCTTTGTTTACTTATATAGACTGAGAAATAAAGGATCATAGTTTACAACCTGGGAATGAATTTTGATAAAGATGATTATTAAGAGATGTACATCCAGATTCAGAAAACTTTGCTGCATGGTGAGCACCAAAAAGCAGGGTGTGTGTGATTCAGAAAATCCAGTAATGTGATTCACCCAGACAAAATAACATGATCAACCATGTTATATGCTAATCACCACATGATGAAGGACAGCTTATGGTAATGAGGCTAAACAACTTGGTGAAATGATTCAGTAACATTTAAATGTCATGCAACAATGTTGTACCTGCCTTACGTTTGTACATGGCCATTGGCTCACATTCAGACAGGCTGAAGTAGTGCATGATGTTAGGGGCTTCCACATCTATTGTAAATGTGTATCTGTAAGAGGCGCACAGTAGTTGTTTTTCCTGACAGTGCACAATGCCACCCCCAGAGGTTCTGGGTCATGTGACTTTGCATAGCATTTCATACACTCCATCACAGTGACATAGTTGCCATTACAGTGTAGACAAGGACATGATGTAAGAAATTGTGGACATGTGTCACAGTGGATGCAAAGGTGTGTGTGGCTTTATTTATATTATTAACAGGGACCTTTCAGAGAAATAATCAGGACACAGTGGATTCTCTGGCATCTGCTTTATGAGTACTCCACAAGTTCTGCAATGACATGCTTCACTATGTGGGAGACCATATGTGGTACCCATGTACTCAAGATGACTGCAAACTAGGTGCGAGGATCTTACCTTCACACTATCAAATCAACAACAATGCCCTAAGTACCCACAAAGTGGTAAAGGCCTTGGGTTCACAAGTTGGCCATGATTTTAACTTCAACCACCATGCATCTACTGCTTGATTACTAAAGGCATTGCCTTGAGAGCAAAAAAGATTATTACCTCTCTATACTCACACTAATCTGGTCCATAATTGAGTATAACATCCCATTCTGCATGTATCGTACTAAGCATTTGCAGCAAAGATTGACTAAAGTCCCTCTCACTTTACTCGCTATCATATAAACTTCTCAGGGGAGACTTATGCCTGGCTTACAGAGCAATCTCAGACACAAACCTAATGAACTTGCTGCATACCATTAATTCAAATGGGACTAGGGCCACCCATTCCAGGGACCTAAATATGGCCTGTGACTTAAATAGGACATGTTGGAGGGACAGATTTATCTCCCAGTGACTGCCACATCTTTGGAATAGGCTCCATATTCATGTGAAACAGAGCAGGTCTATGACACTGTTCAAAAGGAACATGGACAAGTGGGTGGGGCACGGTAAATTTTTACCAGGAATAGCACACACAACCCTCCTGGACATGGGCAGTCATTACTAAATGCAGTCTCAGATATAAACTAACATTTTGATGACATTATATTAGGATGAAACAATAATCTCCTATGATCCTATGATCCTAATGAGTAATGAAATAGTTCTATAAGAAGAGCAGAGAAAAGGGTCTTTACCTTGTTTAAATACAGGAAAAATATTGTAGTTTCTTTTGATGAAGTTATGCAAAATGTAGTTTTAATTTCTGTGAATACTCTCTGTAAAAGAGATAAAACATTGTGCGGTAATATTATATATAATTCAGTGATGATACTATCATTATCTGCTACTTTATTTGGCTTCAGCCTTTTAATCTGCTCCTTTACTTTTTTTATAGAAATATTTTTTTCCATATTTGTTCTGAAAATATTTTTGTATAATCCTATTCAAAAAGACATCAACTACTTTCTTGTTTTCTACAGTGCTATTTTTGTGCAGAAAATTTCTCATATTTTTAAACAGTCCAGAATATTTTCCACTTCTGTATATTTTCTGTTATTATACCATGACCCCCTATTAATATTCCAAAACATGCACGCTGATTGGCCAGCGTGCACGTTGTAAATCGACTTATACTAATGGAAAAAGGTCCGGTTCCCGGACTTTTCCATTAGTATAAGTCTTTAAACACTGTCTCGCTATGTTAAAAGAGTTTAACATAGCGACAGGTTTAAAAAGCAACGGAGATCTCCGTTGCTTTTTTAAAGCTGTCTCGCTATGTTAAACTCTTTTAACATAGCGACACAAGTGTTAAAAGCAACGGAGATCTTGCTTTCTCCGTTGCTTTTAAACCTGTCTCGCTATGTTAAATGGGTTTAACATAGCGAGACAGCTTTAAAATAAGCAGGAGATGTCCGTTGCTTATTTTAAAGCTGTCTCGCTATGTTAAACCCATTTAACATAGCAAGACAGGTTTAAAAAACAACGGAGAAAGCAAGATCTCCGTTGCTTTACTGTTCGCTATGTTAAATGGGTTTAACATAGCAAGACAGCTTTAAAATAAGCAACAGACATCTCCGTTGCTTATTTTAAAGTTGTCTCATATGTTAAACCCATTTAACATAGCTCAGTAAAAAGCAACAGAGATCTTGCTTTCTCTGTTGCTTTTCACAGCTCTGATGTACTGTGTAGGCATGCCCAGTACATCAGAACTGCCGCGGATGCCAGACAACTGCGGAAGGGCAGCAAAGAGGCCTTATACAATGCCATTATTTAAGAAAAGTAATTGTTTCTTTTCTTAAATAATGTCATAGTATAATAGCAATAACCCACTTCTGGGTGTGGGTAATGCGATTTAACCACGGTTGTCTTTGTTTGGTCCTTGGGCTTCACCGGAACCAAACCACGCCAACCATGGTTAAATCCCGCATTACCCACACCCAGGCGTGGGTTATTGCTATAATAACAGACATGAATAAGGGGTGGAATTCATAAAGATTAATCTTTGCATAGTGAATGCGTACTTCAAGTGACTGTGTTGTGTGGCAGTGGCAGTTGGTAGAGAACAACTTCAATGGCCGGTGGTAATCACAGAGAAATGGCACTCTACATCCTATGGCAAAAATGAAGAAAAATCCTTGTAACACACTACTGCCATTATTCAAACTCCTTTGATGGCTTGGTATATCTATGCAGTGATTCTTTTTGTGTTGATATAATGATTAGGGGGTTCGAAACCCACTGGGGTTGAATGCTGTTTAATAACATTTCTGTTTGCAGTCTGCACATGTGCTAAATTTGCAATATATATATATATATATATATATATATATATATATATATATATGTGTTAGAAAAATATGAATTAATGTGTGTATTAGCAATATGCTTAGTGCATATAGAGCTAGAAAAGGGTTAACACATTTATTCTATTTCATACTGCATAAATCTGTACAAACTGCAGTTGCTTTCTGACCTTGTATTGTCAGCTAAATCTTGCTTGTGCTTTGGAAATTTACTGAGAAGCAGATGATTTCTGCTTGCATTAGGAAAATAATGAATAGAACAATACTGCTTATATGAAACTCAGACAAGAAGTTCCGCTGTGCTATGAGAACATACACAGCTGTAGAAGTAACAGATAATTAGGACAAAGCCTGCTTGGAGATATGAACTGCAATCAGCATTTGCTTGTATCTGTATTAGAAGAGTACCTTGAAATGTAACACTGTACAATAGAGGCTTGTAAGCGAAGTACTGGTCATCAAGGCCAGGTTGTTTTTCTGAAAAGTTTCTCACAAATCTAGTCATGTCAGCAGAAAATCTGAAGTAACACCTGCTGTAGTACAATGCTTAAAGTTGTATTTGATTATGTCAGCTTAGAAGGCCATGTCTTGTAAAATAGTATAAGAATGAACATACTTCCTGTTAGTAGTTAGACAAATCCTTGAATTTGCATGTTTTTGTCTCCTTGCTGCACGTAAATTAAAGTGCCTTAACTGAACCTTACATGTATTGGTCTTTGAAGTTTTTTTAGAGGAGCTCTCTGAGCATGTAGCCCAGGCCAGTATGACCCTGACCTTGAGTAGCATCTTACCTTCACCAAGAATGATGCCACAATATGAAGACAAGATGATCAATTTCAACAATTGGCTTAAGTATTGGTGTCATTCAAAGGGGATCCAATGCCTGTCAGCCTGGGATGACATGCTCAACAAGCCACGATGCTTCGCTAGGGACGGCTTGCACCTATTACCCCTGGGCTTTCGGATATTGGCAAAGGCTCTTGCCACCCCCATAGTGCCTTTTTTAGGCAAGGCTCAAAAGACAAACCCACCTCCATAGGTATCACAAGGGATAAGAAACTAAGAGTAATGCTACTCAACACGAGAAGTATAAACCTCAAGATGCATGCAGTCGAAACTCTCCTTAGCGTGGAGAACATCAATATCTGTGCAGTAACAGAAACCTGGTTCAAGGCCCCTGAGAGCACCCCAACACTACCAGGTTATACCTCATACCATGCTTTTCGGCCCCAAAACTTGGACCGAACCACAAAAGGAGGGGGAGTATCAATATTCGTCAAAGATACCCACACCTCCAGGTTGGTGGCACAGCACGAAGCATCAGAGACTATCCATGTGCAACTAACAGTGGGTAAAACTGCCTTCCAGTTTATAGCCTGCTACAGACCACCCTCCCAAACCCAGGAACTCCACTCGGCCTTCCTGAGAACACTGGAAAATATGAAGGTCTCTCCAAACACCATTATATTGGGTGACTTCAACTACCCAAACATAGACTGGGAGCATTACTCTAGCTCCAACACCCTAGCCCAAAGGTTCCTAGAATTTATAAACTCAAATGCTATGGAACAACTTGTTACCACTCCCACAAGAGGGAAAACATACTGGACCTGATCATCACCAACATGGGGACTCTATGCTCCAGACCAGAAGTGTATCCCTCACTGGTAAGATCAGACCATAAACTAATCTCACAGGATATTCACATCCCGACCCCACCCCCTGCCCAGAAAACCACAGTGAAAAACTTCTCTAAAGCAAATTTCACACTCCTCAAAACCGAGTTGGAATCCTTCAAAGCCCACGGGCCTGTGGAAAATATGGCCCAGACCGCAGAATCCTTTATAAACGCATTCTATGAACACCTTCAGGAATGCATGGATCATGCAATCCCAAATAAAACCAAGATCCAATCCTCCAAAGGCAGACATCCTGTCTGGTGGACCCCAGCTATAAACAAACTATACAATAGAAGGAGAAAGCTACTACATGATAGAGCAAAATCCCAAAAAGGGAAGGCATCTCTGATCAGTATTAGCAAAAAACTACGGGCACTCATAAAATCGTCTAAGGCCAGCCTTGAGAGAAAAATTGCACAGGACACTAAGGATAATCACAAGGCTTTCTTTAGTTATGTTAGGAACCTGGGTGGGAATTCCCAGATATGCTCAGAATTAGTCCAAAATGACATAAAAATACACGAACCCACAGACTTTGCTAACATCCTAGCTGACAGGTTCAGCAAACTCCCCCACCCAAAGGGCCAAAAACTATTCCAGCAGAGTGCTGCCCCCCTGACATCTCAGATGCTCAGGTAAGAGCCGGCCTCTCCAAAGCAAAAAACACAGCATCAATGGGACCAGATGGTGTCCTGGGCTGCAACCTACATGAACTCCAAGAAGAGCTAAACCCAAACATAAAACTACTATTCAATCTCAGCCTTACTACAGGATATGTACCCAAAGACTGGCGTACAGCAACGGTGGTCCCTCTCCACAAAGGTGGTGCCTCAACAGATCCTGGAAACTATCGCCCCATAAGCCTGACTAGCTTGGTCTGCAAAGCTATGGAAAGGATCATCATGGACCTTATAAATAAAGATATTGGGGACCTACAGACACTGGATCCTACCCAGTTCGGCTTTGTTAAGGGCAGATCCTGCCTCTTAAACCTGATAGATTTCTTTGAAACAGTCACCAAGGCCATTGACGAGGGGAATCTGGTCCACACAGCCTACCTGGACCTCGCAAAAGCCTTTTATACAATACCCCACTCGGGCATTATAGATAAGCTCACCAGCTTAAATATAAACCCCTATGTCACTAGATGGGTTGCAAACTGGCTCAAGGACAGAACCCACATGGTTAGAATTGCTGGAGCCATGTCAGACTCCAAACCAGTTACAAGTGGCGTCCCACAAGGCTCAGTCCTGGGACCTCTCTTGTTCGGTATATATTTCTCAGAGGTACAGGCCAACACGGAAGGACTGTGGCTGACCAAGTTCGCAGATGACTGCAAACTGGGCGCCATAATTGACTCTCCAGCCGACACAAGCATCCTCCAAAAGGGCCTCATAGAAAGAGACAACTGGTGCCAGAGCCATGGCCTCAAGCTAAATGCCAAAAAGTGTATAGTCATCCCCGTTGGCAAAAACAAAGTGCCCACTAATTACCACATAAGTGGTAATCCATTAAGTACGGAAGAAGTAATTAGGGACCTGGGGACCCAAGTTGATAGCAATCACTCATTTGACAACCACGTGGCCAAAGTGGTTAGAAAAACATTTTATATAGCCCACCTAATCATGAAGGGATTAACATCTAGATCAGGGGAGGTCATCGTACCTCTTTACTCATCCCTCATCAGGCCCATAATTGAGTACAATGCCCATTTTGGGATGTACCTTACCAGACACCTGCAGCAACTGGAAAGACCCCAAAAGTACCTCACCAAGAGGATCAAAGGGCTCAAACAGATGCCATATGCTGCCCTGTTAAAGAAACTCCAGCTCTACTCAGTGGCATACCGCCTGCTCAGAGGCGATCTGTGCCTGACGTATAAAGCCATGTCCAACCCGGAATTAATGGACATGCTGCACCTCAGAAAATCCAAATCTAATCAAGCTACTCACTCGAGAGACTTGAACCTCAGCACTGAAATAAATAGGACATGCTGGAGGGACAGATTCATAACCCAGAGGCTCCCTTCACCCTGGAATAAAATCCCAGTCCAGGTTAGGCAGAGTCCCTCATTGACTCTCTTCAAGAGGAATCTTGATGAGTGGATGGGGGATCGTAGGTTTACCCCGGGTATCACTTCTGTGTCACTGTTAGACAGAGGCACAGTATACTAACCTCAAAAAAGGGCATAGCAAAATTAATTTAAAATGGGTGGCGAAAGCCAAACACACTTTGGCTAAGCTTATAAATGCCCTAGGGCAGATAGCCTAGTATGAACCTATGAACCTATGAACCTATGACAGATTGGTCCTTTGGACCGGAAACCTTCACTTCGCCTCGGATCAGACAGGCCAGGTGGCTTGAAACCGTACGGGGAAGAAACCACATTGGTTCTTCTTATTTGAAAAGTCCTCCGACTGAATTGTCGTACAAAAGAGGCCAGCCACTTTCTGATCTGCGACTGAAGGACAGGTTTACTCGAACCAGGTGATCAATCACGGAGGCTCAGGTAAGGTGAATCCACCTTCTTTTTCCTTCTGTTTTGGATCAGGGACTAGATTTGTATTTGTTCTGTTAGAGACTTTGTTTATAAGTCAGGGACAGAAAGATTACTGTCTTGTCCTAGATCAAGGAAACAGAGCAGGTAAGCAGTCATTCTGAAGAGACTATAAAAACATCAGTGGTACCACGTTAAAAATAATGTGTTACGTAACGATTAAAAGGGTAGAATAAAGTGGGTAACAATTGTACAAAAAGGTCCCAAAATCCGCCGTTAACCGAAGATGCAAAATACATGCAGTCACAGCATGCTAATAATATTAAATACTACTCAAAATTAAGTATGAATTTGATGGTAAATTAGAAAAATCCTCACTTGTCAAACTTGTCAGATAGCTTAAAACCGGTTCTAAAGGTTGGATAAAAAAGCAACGTCAATTAGGAATTCCTCAGGCACACAGGTGGATTGAGGAAGTAAACTGAAGGGAAAAGAAGAATAATAATTCAAAAGCAATGTTTTTAGATAAAGAAGACAATAACTTAGTAATAGCATCAGTCCCTCCACCTCCCTTACCAGAATATGAGGCAAGTGAACAAGTTAGCCCACCCCTGCGATATCCTGCTGTCACTGTAAGTACAGACACTACAAAAGCAACACCGTTTATTAGAGATCCCATCGAGACCAGGTCTCGAACACGGGCAGGAAACTCAAAAGGGGACATTGAGTTATATCAAATGGATAGAAATTCACGATTTATGAGTGAAGAAGAACTATGCCCACTTATAGAAGTGCCTAATCCTCAGGCAGGGCAAGAAGGTCAGGACCCAATTATTCTAGTGTATAGACCCTGGACTCAGGAAGACATCTGGAAAGCCACTGAGGGAATTCCCCATCCAAAAGTTAATTTTAGAAAGTTCTTAGAAGATTTGCAAGGAATGAGGCTAAGTTATAATTTAAACGGAGAAGAGGTAGAAAAAGTAGTCAGACAAATTGTGGGACCAGATTGGCACATGATTAGTGGTGACTGGAATCCCCGTGATATTGCGCTCAGGCCCCTCCCACATAACAGTGCAGAATTAGACAACTGAGTGAAAGGTCTTACAGACCGAAGCTCTGAGAAATGGAAGCCTAAGGTAGACTGGACTTGCATTAATCAATGCATCCAACAGGAAGGTGAAGCTATTGACCAGTATTATGCCAGACTATTAGATTGTTTTAATAACCATTGTGGAATGCAGGTTCCTGAAGATCAGACACATGATTCCCCATATGAGCAGCAGCTAAAGAATGCATTTTTGAAAGGTAGTATTGTACCCATCAGCAGCTTTATTACAAAACACATGATAGATCATCGTATAAGCAGGTTACAGTCATTGCTTGAGTATGCTAGACATGCCGAAAGGCATTTTAATAGCAAAAAGAAAAAGCAAGCCCAAGTATTTTCTGTAGAAGATGGAGCAGAAGTATATGTAGTACAGTCCGGGAAAAAGGGCAAGAGAAATGCCCAGGGAAACAAATAATCTGACCAATGATCAGAGGACTTTGAAGGGCGAAAGAAAAGGGGTGAATATTTTAAATGCGGTAAGAAAGGACACTTGGCAAGGGATTGCAAGAAAAACAAGAAGGCAACCACGGAAGATAAGGAGGGTGAGGACTGACTATATGATAGTCAGGAATCACTAGAAGGGGATAGCAGAGAAGAGACAGATGAGAATGTGATAGAAGGAGTAGAGAATGTGACAGAAGAAATAGAGGAAGTGCAGGAAGTCACGGATAATGAGGAAAATGAAATATTGGATTTGGCTTTATTGAGCTTGGAGCTCTATTTAGCAGACACAAAACCAGAAGTCACACTCCTGGTAGAAGGGAGGGAAGTCACATTTTTATGTGACTCAGGGGCCTCATGGACCCTGATACATCCCTCCAAACTGCCAGAGAATTCAGAGTCACCTGATTACATATTAGTGAAAGCAGCTAATGGACAGCTGTATTGGGAGCCTTTCTCCCATAATATTGTGATAACTGATCTTGTTTCAGGATTGACCCAGAAAAGTAAAATTGGTGTATCTGCAAAATGCCCAGTAAATCTCTTGAGCAGAGACCTTATGCAGCTATTTGGTATAGCAGTAGTTCCGACTATGCAGGGTATGGAAGCACAGTGGCAAATTGATACCTTTGCAGTGCAATCAGAGGGTAACACGTATTATTGGTACAGCCAGGACTTGGTTACAACTGGTCCAGGGGCAGTGGCTGAAGAGTTGATGAACATAGCCGTCAGCAAGTTCCCCTCCCTTGACATTGATAAACAGCATTTGTTGCACTGTACTCTGTATTATTGTAATACACCAGGACCTGATAAGAAATATGAGCAAGAATTGTTTAGAAATTGTGCAAACAGATTGATATTACGTAATCTGTTCTGGGACACAGAAGGGAACAGTGTAGCCAGCTGTTCATTGCCCCAGGAGTTTTTTGCACTCTATAAATCTAATCGATTACCACATGTTAGCTTAACTAAGGACAAGAATGTAAAATGGGTAGACTTAGGAGAAAATGTCACGAGATGGGAAAAACAGACAGAGTTAGAACTGTCAGAACAGGGAATACAAATGCAGAAGTTGAAATGGATAACTCAGACCAACCCAGCTGTACACTTGCAGTCTAGTGAGGATAGTTGATTAGCACTCCTATTGAAGGAGGAAGAGAATGCCTTACAGAATATACCAGAAAATCTCTTGTCAACAGGAAAATCAGATGTAGCACTTATTCGTACAGCGGGACCAGTTACTATTATGCCAAAGTCAGCATTTAGACCACAAAAGAGACAGTATCCCTTAAGAAAAGATGCAGAGGCAGGAATCAAACCTATTATAGCAGCTTTACTTAAGGAAGGGGTGCTGGTGGACTCTCCTGATTCACCATGTAACACACCCTTATTTCCTGTTTAGAAAGCAAATGGAGAGTGGCGTATGGTCCAAGATTTACAAGCTGTAAATGACGCAGTAATACCAAGGGCACCTACGGTGCCAGACCCACACACCCTGTTGAATGATTTAAAACCTCAACAGAAATATTTTTCTGTGGTAGATATCAGCAATGCGTTCTTTTCGATACCGATACACCCTGACAGTCAGCATTGGTTTGCATTCACAATTCAGAGGAAAAGGTATTCATATACGTGACTACCACAGGGGTATTGTGAAAGTCCAACAATATTCTCACAAGAAATGGCAAGCAACTTAGCAGGATTTACCCCACCAAGAGGTAGTCAGATTTTGCTTTATGTTGATGATATCCTGCTGGCGTCCCCCACCCAGCAAGATTGTAAAGAAGACACTATAGCGCTATTACAATTTTTAGCCACTGAAGGACATAAAGTAAACAAAAATAAACTGCAGCTTTGGAAAAAAACAAGTTAAATACCTAGGATATGTGATATCCAAGGAAGGTAGGACATTAGATGAGGACAGAAAAATAGCGATTTTGCAAGCACCAAAACCCACTACCAAGAAGGAAATGATGTCCTTCCTGGGTACAACTAATTTTTGTTGGAGTTGGATTCCAAACTATGCTTTGGAATCTGCGCCATTTACTAACCTGATTTATAAAAAGCCTATGGCAGCACAGGATTTGTTACAATGGACACCAGAAGCAGAATCTGCTTTCTGCAAACTGAAACAGTTAATAGCGTCCTCATTAGTTTTGGGATTACCAAACTATCATAAACGTTTTTTCCAAACTGTAGATTGTAAGCAATATTATATGACATCAGTATTAACACAGCAACATGGTGACAAGCAACGCCCTATTGCTTATTATTCATCACAACTGGACCCAGTGGCATGGTCTTTACCTCACTGTGTACAAGTGGTAGTCACAGCTGCAATGGCAGTACAGGCTTCGGCCTCAGTAGTGTTGTTCCACCCTCTCACATTGAGAGTGCCTCATGCAGTCACAATTATTTTACTGCAAGAGAAGGTAGCATATCTTTCCCCTGCTAGGCATCTTTCCTGTATGACTATACTGTTGAGCCAACCACATATGACAATTGAACGCTGTACGACTTTGAACCCTTCAGCCTTGCTCCCAACCCCTGCAGATGGCACACCACACACCTGCCTGCAGGTGATTGAGCAAAAGACACTACCTAGAAAAGATCTTACAGATGTTCCCTTGGATGATGCCGAGGTGACATATTACGTGGATGGCTCATGCAAAAGGGGTCCTGCAGGACAGAACCTAGTAGGATATGCAGTAGTTTCTGATACTGATATTATAGAAGCAAAATCTTTACCACATAATTTATCTGCACAAGCAGCAGAATTTGATTGCCTTGGCACAGGCATGTACCTTAGCAAAGGGTAAATGTGTGAACATTTTTACTGACAGCCAGTATGCTTTTTCTACTGCACATGTTTTTGCACAACAGTGGAAAAATCGAGGAATGATAATATCTACTTGAAAACCAATCAATCATGCACAGTTTATTTTAGATCTTTTAGAATCTATTCAGTTACCTCAGAAAGTAGCTATTTGTAAATGCACAGCTCATACCAAGCAACAGGATAGGATTTCAAAAGGTAATGTGAGAGCTGATACAGCTGCAAAGCAGGCAGCTTCAGAAGTATTTCTTTTGAATGAGGAATTACAACCCTCTGAGATTTTAGACTTAGAAATGTTAAAAACAATGCAGACACTTACTACGCAAGCTGAAAAACAAAGATGGGTAAAATGAGGAGCAATTCTCGAAAAGGGGCTGTACATCTCTAAAGAATATTGCCGTCTAATTTGTTTAGATATGCAGCTTTGTTGAGCCATGGGCAGTGCCATGTCTCAACAGGGGGGATGGTACAGCTGGTGAACCGAGTGTTCACAACATATGGCTTCTCAAATTACTCTAAAAAATTCTGCGCGGTATGCCATGTTTGTAATAAACATCACGCACAAGGGGCATTAAAACCCAAGCAAGGGAGTTTCCCTATACCACCATATCTGTTTCATACTATCTGTATGGATTTCATAGACTTGAATAAATGTGAAAATAAGAAGTATTGTCTTGTCATTGTAGATATGTTTTCCAGATGGGTGGAAGCCTTTCCGACTAAAAATTCAGATGCTTCAACAGTGGCCAAGGTCCTGGTAAAAGAAATCATCCCTAGATTCGGCATTCCGGAAAGGATCCACAGAGACAATGGCACACACTTCATGAACCAAACCATACAACAGCTAAGTAGATTTTTCTGTATTTCTTTAAAAAAACATTGTGCGTATCACCCACAATCTGCAGGGCTAGTAGAGAGACACAATGGGGTTTGGAAAAGTAAGTTAAGGAAGTTAATATCAGAAACACAGAGAAATTGGGTGTACTGTCTGCCCCTGGCACTGTTGAGCATGAGAACTGTTCCGAATGTGAAAGGATTGACTCCTTTTGAAAAGCTCTTTGGAAGGGCTTACTATATACCTCAGTGGAAATCTCCCATGCCCGCAGACCAGGAAGCTGACAGTACATTAGCAGAGTATATGCATAAGTTATTAAATTCTAAACATTTGTTGCAGTTAAATTCTGTTTCAGATAAAGAATGAACCAGACCGTCAGAAGTGGCAGTGCCCCCTGGAGCGTGGATCTGGCTGAAGATAGTTAAGAGAAAAAACTGGACGTCTCCGAAGTGGGAAGGTCCATATCAAGTACTTTTGTCAACACCCACTGCAGTCAAGATAGCGGAGCGAGCCTCTTGGATCCACCTGATGCACTGTAAGTTAGTTAAAAACTTTGAACTGGACAAAAATCTTGTTACATACCAAGAGCAAAAATGATAGAGTCCAGAAGAAACAGGAATGCAGAACAACCCTTTCCTCAGAAGTATTGCATAATCATCCTGTTAACTGCATTAGTGACAATACTCTTTTTGTTGTGGCCTTTCCTTTTCCCAGCCACACAGACTGAACTGAATAAATATGAAGCGTTACTCATAAACTGGCATCCAAACTTTAACACTTACCAGGCAATTAAATATGTGTATGCTGAGACTTTTAATGTTTCAAATTGCTGGATTTGTACAGCTTTGCCAACAGCATACACGGGGTTATTAATGACTACAGTCCCCCTAGGGGTCAATGAGACCTGGGAAAACTTGATTTATGATACCTCAACCATTACAGTGCAAGATAAAATAGCATTGCACTTGTCTGTTCCAGAAAAGGGAACTGTGTGTTTTTATAAAAATGATACTGTTCAAGTGGATTGGAGCAATTGCAATGTAACTGTTCCATATAGATGTTACACTAAAGGTAACAAAGTAGATCTTTATTGTAATACAAACTATGATTCATTTCTTGGATTGA
This sequence comes from Protopterus annectens, assembly GCF_019279795.1. NCBI lineage: Eukaryota > Metazoa > Chordata > Ceratodontiformes > Protopteridae > Protopterus > Protopterus annectens. Next base: position 1,061,240,966 of record NC_056727.1, on the reverse strand, counting down.
TGCACAAAACACTTGATGAAGTAAAACATAATTCTGTTCTTTATAAACAGCTGTCTACAATTGATAGAAAAATGTTTCATGCAGGGCGAGTGTATATTCATAGCAAGGTTACTACTAAAGTAGAGGACTGTTATTTTGTGTGTGGTAGAAAGGCATACAAATGGTTACCTGAGAATTGGTCCAGCAGTTGTTTTTTGGGTTACCTGGTTCCGGCCATACGACACACTGCAGTTTTGCCTCATGGGAAAATTCGAAATGTCCGAGAAGTCGTCAAGAAACCTGTAAATCCAATGGGACAAATCAATGCGCGTTGGAAAGACCATCACTCTCTAGGCAAAGGACTGACACATATGGACTTGAGTGATAGCGTTATATCGTGGGCAGGCATATTACCAGCATATGGAGCAGTGAAATCGATCTGGGAGCTGAGAAAACTGTCAAAACTTCTCGAAGTAATGAGCAATGCAACTTTTTCTGCCCTCGAATTGGTGACCGATGAACTGAATGCTATGGGAACTGTAGTGCTCCAAAACCGCATGGCTCTCGACTTCACCCTAGCGGCGAGAGGTGGAATGTGTGCTTTAATCCAAGAAGAATGCTGTTCGTATATTCCTGACCATAAACATGAGATAGACAATCACCTTGAGGTAATTCAGTAAGTGTCGGCCATGACCAAACCAGGCCCAAACCCAGTGACAGACTTTTTCCAGAAATGTTTTGGGGGGGTGGGGTACCATCCTAATGAACATCCTGATTGCCATTTGTGTAGGAATGCTCCTACTGGGAATATGTGTTTGTTGTGGTATCCCCTGCATGAAAAGACTGGTTAAAGACCTAATAGACATTTCAGTTTCTGAAACCTTATATCAAAGTACTGAGTTTGAAGAACTGTTAAAAGACTAAACATGTTTTCATAAGTTTAAACTGAATGACTCTCTTAACTGCAAATCCTGAGTGGAAGAGGTTAGGAGAAGAAAATAAATTGTTTATGCTTATTTTGAAAGTAGAATAAAAGTATTAATAGGGGGAAATGTTTGAAAAATATGTATTAATGTGTGTATTAGCAATATGCTTAGTGCATATAGAGCTAGAAAAGGGTTAACACATTTATTCTATTTCATACTGCATAAATCTGTACAAATTGCAGTTGCTTTCAGACCTTGTATTGTTACCTAAATCTTGCTTGTGCTTTGGAAATTTACTGAGAAGCAGATGATTTCTGCTTGCGTTAGGAAAATAATGACTAGAACAATACTGCTTATATGAAACTCAGACAAGAAGTTCCGCTGTGCTATGAGAACATACACAGCTGTAGAAGTAACAGATAATTAGGACAAAGCCTGCTTGGAGATATGAACTGCAATCAGTATTTGCTTGTATCTGTATTAGAATAGTACCTTGAAAAGTAACACTGTACAATAGAGGCTTGTAAGCGAAGTACTGGTCATCAAGGCCAGGTTGTTTTTCTGAAAAGTTTCTCACAAATCTAGTTATGTCAGCAGAAAATCTGAAGTAACACCTGCTGTAGTACAGTGCTTAAAGTTGTGTTTGATTACGTCAGCTTAGAAGGCCATGTCTTGTAAAATAGTATAAGAATGAACATACTTCCTGTTAGTAGTTAGACAAATCCTTGAATTTGCATGTTTTTGTCTCCTTGCTGCAAATAAATTAAAGTGCCTTAACTGAACCTTACGTGTATTGGTCTTTGAAGTTTTTTTCCTTTGACAATATATATATATATATATATATATATATATATATATATATATATATATATATATATAGATATTCATATTATGAACCCTCTTGCTATTACTACTGTGGTGGCTCCCTTTTCTAATGCATTGCTGGATGTATTTAAGTGTGGAGTTTATGGGTTCAATTCCCTTGCAGACTATTTTTTTTTCATTTGCTTTTTATCTGCACATGTATTACATTTCCCAGATACATGTGTTTCAGGACCCCTTGTACTCTTGGCTGCTGCAGTGGCTCATCTTGCTAGTAAACTGAGGATATATGTACTTACATAGGCTCATAGGTGTGTACTAGGCTAATGGCCCTGGAGTCTTTACAAGCCTAGCCCATAGAAGTGCCCTGGCATTGTGCTGCCCAATGTTAGTTTCCAGCGCCTCTATCAAGTAGACCCACTGGAGTGATCCCCAGGGTGAACCTTCTATTACCCATCCACTCATCAAGATTTCTCTTGAGGAGCGACAGTGAGGTGCACTGCTTGACATGTATGGGAAGTCTATTCCAGAACATGGGCAGTCTCAGAGTGAGGAACCTGTCCCTCCAGCATGCTCTGTTGATTGTGGTAATGAGGTTGAGATTTCTGGAGCATGTGGTGCGGAGGGATTGGGATTTCTTTAGATGTAGCATTGCTAACAGAGCTGGGTCAGACATGGCCTTGTAAGTCAAGCAGAGCTCACCTCTAAGTAGGTGATATGAGCAGAGAATAGCTGGAGTCTTTTGAGTCTGTCCGTGTAGGAAATCTGTTTAATGCCTATTATTCTCTTTGTGAGGTACTTCTGTGGTGTCTCCAGCTGTTGCAGATGTTTAGTGAGGTACATGCCAAATGGGGCATTGTACTCAATGACTGGCCTAATGAGGGAAGAGTAGAGACAGACGATGACCTTTTTCTTCCTGGATGCAAAACTCTTGGCAATGAGATGTGCCACATAGAAGGACTTTCTGACCACAGTGGCAATGTGGTGGTCAATGGAGAGGTTGCTGTCAACCTGTGTCCCCAGATCTCTTATAACACCTTCAGTGTTCAGTGGGCTCCCATCAATGTGATAATTAGTGGGAACTGAGTTAACAAAGGAGATGACAACACATTTTTTGCCGATAAGCTTAAGGCCATGGTTTTGACACCAGTCATTGGTCTCATTGAAGTCTTTCTGTAGGATGCCTGCATCACTTGGGGAGTTAATTATGGTTCCCAGCTTGCAGTCATTTGTGGACCTGGTCAGCCAGAGTCCCTTTGTGTTGGCCTGGACTTATGAGAAGTAGATTCCAAAAAGGAGAAGACCCAGGACTGATCCCTGTGGGGCTCCACTCTTGACTGGTTGGCAGTCTGAATTGGAGTCTGCTACTTTCACACTGTGTGCTCTGTCTGTGAGCCAGTTTGCAACCCACCTAGTGATATAGGGGTTGATGCCTAGTTTGGTGAGTTTATCAATAATTCCCCAGTGAGGAATGGTATCAAAGGCCTTGGCCAGATCAAGGTAGGCTGTATGAACTGCCTTACCTTCATCCACAAACCTAGTGATTAACTCAAAGAAGTCAACCAGGTCGAACAGGCATGATCTCTCTTTCACAAAGCCAAATTGCATGGGATCTAGAGTTTGGAGATTTCCTATTTCTTTGTTAATCAGGTCCATGATGATGTGCTCCATAGCTTTACATATCAGACTCTTAATGGGGCGATAATTCCCTGGGTCTGTAGTCACTCCCCCTTTATTGAGAGGGATGACTGTAGCAGTGCGCTATTCAGTGGGGGCAAAGCCTGAGGCGAGGCTGTGACTGAACAGTGGACACAGATGTGGTGCCAGTTGACTTTGTAGTTAATGTAGAACACAGCCAGGGATATTATTGGGTCACATGGAAGCTGTATTCCTGGTCTTGGACAATGCAGCTTTAACCTGTGCTGCAATAATGCTGGGTGCCTGGCATTCTTCCCGTATTGTGATTGGTCCTTTAGGTGGGGGGAGAGAGGGGTAAAGTTGGCACTGAATCTGTCAGCCAGTATGTTGGCAATATCTGTTGACTGAGTATATGAGGTACCATTGTGTAGTATCTCAGAGCAAATCTGGGTATTGCCATGGAGTTTCTTGATATAGCTATAGAAGGCTTTGTGATTCTTTTTAATGTCTGCCACAATTCTGCCTTCATAGCTGGCTTTAGAGGATTTCATGAGGGATCTCAACTTTTTGTTGAGGCTAATAAGGGAGTTTTTCCAGTCTTGGACTTCACCTTTGTCTGCAACAGTTTCTTCCTTCTGTTGTAGAGTTTATTACTGGCAGGGGATCACCAGATTGGCTTCCTTTTTTTGGAGTAGAGCATCTTAGTTCTGATGGGTATGGCTAGTTCCATGCATTTGTGTACATGTTCGGACAGTGCATTGGTGTATGATTTGGCAGTCATGCAGCTATTTTCCATTGGCATGGGTGCTGTGAATTTAGCCACCTCTGTTTTTAGATGTCCAAAGTCAGCGTTGGAGAAGTTTTTCAAGGCGGTTACCTTTGCAGGGGGTTTGGGTGAGATGTGGATTTTCATGATGATTATTTTATGGTCGGATTTGACCAGGGAGGGACTGACTACTGATGGAGAGCAATTGTCAGCCATGTTAGTAATAACCAGGTCAAGGATGTTGCTTCCTCTAGTAGAGGTCAGAATGAGCTGGTCCAGGGCATTGGAATTGATGAATTCTAGGAAGTGTTGGGCCAATGTATTGGTGCTTGAGTAGTTTTCCCAGTTGATGGTGGGGTAGTTGAAGTCTCCTAGTAAGAGAGTGTTGGGTTGGACCTTGATAAATTCCAGGGTGCTTAGGAACATGTAGTGAGAGTATAGGAACATGGTTGGGGACCTGTAGCAGGCAATGACCTGGATTGCCTTCTTACCCAATGTTAGTTGTACCTGAAGTATCTCAGATGCATTATGCTGGGCTACTAGTCTGGTGGGTGTGCATATCCTTTATTAATATGGAGACACCACCGCCTTTGGAGCTTCTGTCCATGTTTCAAGGCCAAAAGGTATGGAATGAGTTATAGCCTAGTAGCACAGGGGTGCTTTCTGCTGCATTAAACCAGGTCTCCATTACAGCTCGAATGTTGATGTTCTCCATTTTAAGGAGTGCTTTGAGTGAGTGCATTTTGAGATTTAGACTTCTAGCATTGAGCAGCATGACCCTCAGATTGCATTTATTTATAGCTGTTATGGTGGTAATTTGGTCTTGGGGAACACCACTTAAAAAAGGGATTATAGAGGTAGTAAGAGACTTAGCAAGTACCCGGAAACCCTGGGGTACAGATGCAGGCCATCTCAGGCAAAACATCGAAGTGTGTCAATCATGTCATCCCAAGCAGACAGATACTGGATCCCCTTAGAATGATACCAGAAACTTAGCCAATTGTTGAAATCAATCATTTTTTGTTTGCACTGTGGTATCATGCTGGGTGATAGTAGGATACTGCTCAGGGCTAGTGTCATACCTACATGGGCCACATAATCTGAGAGCTCCACCATGTCTATTTTCATGTAGTCCAGGGAGGTGCATCTCACATCATTCACATTTACATGGACAATGACAGAGTTATACTTGTACTTATTGGGGAGTAAGCTGAGTGCGTGTGTTATGTGTCAGATTCCTGCACCTGATAGACAGCTGACTGTTACCTTCTCCTTATTCACCCTAGTGAGTGGGACATCTGTGTGCCTCACTATTGAGTCACCTATGATTAGTGCATTGGGCAAGGTGTTTAGCCTTAGTGGCTTAGGTTGAGGGGCACACTGTGGAGGTGAGCTATGTTTCCTGTGGTTTGTGCTGTGTTGTAGTGGTCGAGTGCATTTCTGTCTTGGAGGTCTCTGCTGTTTGGGTACATTTCTATTGAAAGTCTCCATGACGGTGGGTGTGTGGCTTGTGTTTTTATGTGAGAGCTGTGATAGTGGGTGTTCTGGAGGGCTATGTGTTCCATTTGGTGTGGTGCAGGTGTTGACCTTCATGAACTGAATTGCTGGATTGATGTCCATCATGGAAACGTATATTGTTTTAATGATATTTGCAGTAGAGTTCAGGTCCACAGCTGACACTGTGATGTTGTGAGCAGTAGTATAAGTTGGTACGTCATGCTACTTTATTGTATTCCCATCTCTCTTGTGTTTATTTTACACTATTCAAATGTGACATATTGTCACAGCATCATCTTCCCTTTGTTTTCCAGTCAATTGCTTTGCTCTACAATGCTGTTAGCACTTGTTCACCTCTATGCATTCTGTTATTTTAGTGTGACCTCTACTTCCCCCTCAGTCATCGGTGCTTCTTTCCTTTCATTGCACATTTCTGCATATATGGATTTGCTCCTCTTGACTACATCTACATTACATGTATATGCTCGCACACTCGCATTGACTAGTGGTTGTGCCCATGCACCATCATCGCTTATTTCAGCTGCTTATATTTTAATATGTCTGCAGGGAGGGCTTACCATGATCTAGCTGTGGCTCAGTGATGTAGTCATAATGACAGATTCTTCATCACACACACTGGCCTGGCCACATGCATATCTGATTAGGTTGCTGCTCTTCATACACACACTGTAAACCATGTTGCCTTGGCTGTAGTCATGAATGCTGCACTTATAAATCCACAGGATACTGTTGTTGTCATTATGTCTTGCAATCATTTTGAGTTTAAGAGCTAATTTATGTAAGCCTTTAGGAGTTAAAGAATAATAGTATAGTTTAACATTTTTCTAAACTAGTAGAATTCTTAACCAGTTGGATCTTCTGAAACTAAGCATTTCGATTTTTCATTTATGATAATAGGCTTTTTTCTTCTTTCCATATTTTTAACTTTATTTTTTCTGTCTTTCCTTACATTTCCATATTTTATTTCAATGTTTTATCTTGTTATAACACCAAGTAGAGACCTTTCCATATTAATGCATTTTCATTGCGTTACTCATCAGAAACTTTACTGTTATTATACAGAATCCACATAAAACAAAGTTCATTCTTGTCCATATTCAAGCTCAACTTAGATCTATAGATGGAAAACAGAAAATTTACCCCAGTACTGCCCCTGTACTACTAATGGACAGAGGCAGCTCTTAAATGCTTTATTCCATGCATGTGTTCTCTCAAATATCTATGGTATGATCCAAGTTATTCTCAATAGGGGTAATATATAAGTATTGACCAAGTGATGGGTAAGGTCTATCTAACTCCAAAAGGATAGGATAATTTAAGCATGAAAAGGGAAAATGACTAGGCTTGAAATGGCTCATAAGGGCAGCTACCCTAATGCTTACCTATAAACCAAAGAGAAACAAATAGGATTTTTACTTGTGTGGTACTGACAACTCAGTAAAGAAGTACATAATTATCAGCCATGAGATGGCTAAGGCCAATCTCTAACCAAATGGCATAGCTAAATTTGAGCACAAAAGGAAAAATGTTTAGGCTTAAAATGGCCCTTAAGGGCAGCTAGCCTGGTATTTATATATGAACCAATGAACCTATTAGTATTAAAGTCTAAGAACTGTAGTATTTCTGTTATATATCACTTTTAAAATATTTTACATATGTCACATAAGCTGGCAGTCTATATGCAGAATCTGGTTGTCTTAGATTTATTATTACTGCATGTGTAATTCTACTGTAATCTGATAAAGAACGTGTCATCACATTTACCTTTTCCTTTTTGGAAACTGAATCATGTGAAATATGCAGCCTATCAATTCTTGCCTGCATATCAAATCTGCAAGAGTAATAAGTGCAAAACAAAGAATGTGATTCATAAAAGTTGATAGCATGTCCATGCCACCAAAGACTTGTACTCCCCAGATATAGTCATCCTGACAGAAACCTGGCTAAAACCTCACATTACCAGTGAGCAAATACTCCCTACATGTTACGGCATACTAAGAGTAGATCGGCTAAACAAAAAAGGAGTTGGTGTAGCTATAATATTTAAACAGCATCTAAACATCCAGATCTTAAAATCATCAGTTCCACAAATAGGCAATGAAGAAATAATATATACCAACCTCAAAATTAACCAAAACAAAACCATCAACATAATTGGATGCTACTTCCCACCTGGCCAAAACATCCCTCCACTAGAAAACCTCCTCAGCTGGTCTACCCACCATCTCCCCCAAGAAACTATCATCTTAGGTGATTTCAATATTGACTAGCAATCCTGTTCTGGCAACAATCCAACCCATCATGTACACCTTCATGGCTTCACCCAACTAGTCCAGTCACCAACCAGGATAAATAAAAACTCCAGTAAGCACACTACCCTGGATTGGATACTAGTCAGTAAGAGCCCTCAGTCATATATAACAGGCTGCTTATCAGATAGCCTCAGTGATCACTCCCCAACATTCCTACTCAAAAAATACCTATACCAAGCTAAACCTGTCATCTACTGTCAAATACGTAAAAAACTAAACTTTAACCCACTCACATTCATCTCATCCCTCAAAGAATGGAACTGGCATCCTCTAAAGTACCTCAGTCTAGATGACGCAGTTGAATTTTTTAATACTACCTTCCTGAACATCCTTAATTACCATGCCCCCATAAGATTTTCCAGAACCAAATCACAACCCTCCCAATGGCTACAGAAAACCACTAAGTCAGAAATGAAAAACAGGGATAAAACCTGGGAGCACTGGTGCAAAACCAAAACCCCCTCAGCTAGACAGAAATTCCTAGAACTACGCAATAGAGTCAAAAAGCTAATAAAACAGGACAAATTCCAATACTACCAGTCTGCCCTAGACTCCTCATAATACAGCCCCAAACAATTCTGGTCCTCCATAAAGTCCATCCTCCACCCAGGTAAAGTCAGTACCCCTCCTCCTAACATCCCTCACTCCTCAGAAAATATAGCTACCTCATTCAACACACACTTCACCCAAACCATACTATCACTAGCTAAACAACACAACCCCCCTCCCCTCCAACCTACACCTTCAACTAGTAATCTCCCCACTGCCTTCTCTTTTTCTCCTGTACCTACCTCCAACATAAAAAAAACTCTTAACTAAACTTAAACCCACCAAATTAATAGGAGACAACCTCCCAAGTGAATACCTACAAATCGCAGCTGATGCTCTGGCCTACCCAGTATCCATCTTGATTAACCGATCTCTGTCAGAAAGTTACGTTCCCACACTGTGGAAAGTATCACATATAATTCCCCTCCACAAAGGCGGACCCTCCCCAGAACTAACCAATTACCGCCCCATAGCTATTCTCTCTCCACTCTCCAAAATACTAGAGAGATGCATACACTCTCAGGTCTCAGACTACCTACTTACTAACAACCTCCTTTCCAGTACTCAGAATGGTTTCTGACCAAACCATAGCACCACCACTGCCTTACTCTCCTTTACTAACACTATCCTTTAGCATAAAAACAATGGCTATCTCTCCTCTGCTACTTTCCTAGACCTATCTAAAGCGTTTGACATGGTACCACATAAAACAAAAAAATGTATGCAAAAGCACTGAAGCCCAATAAACTCTTCTTTGACTGGAACAAATACTTCTCAGTTTGAAAACAAACGTTCCTTTATTGCTTTACCAGTAGTTAAAAATGCACGAACAGTTGATAAAATCAAAGATACAGATAAATCCAAATGAAGACCAAAATGAATCAAGCGCTTTCACCCGTTACCATGATGGGCTTTATCAAGATGGTACCACATAAACAACTTATCTCTGTCCTCAGTAACCTATCCTTCTCACAATCAGTCACCAACTGGTTTCAGAGTTACCTGTCTGACCGCCAACAATCCGTTGTATGGCAGAATGACATATCTCCCCAACTACCTGTCTCCATAGGGGTTCCCCAAGGACCCATCCTTGGACCCCTACTCTTCTCAGTTTACACCAATAATCTAGCCTCTGCCACCAAACATGGCACACTCATACAATATGCAGATGACTCAACCATCATCTGCTCAGCCCAGTCCCTACCCAAACTGCAAAAAGTCACACAGGAAGCCTTTTCCTCTGTTGAAACATGGTTATCCGATGCCCAATTAATACTCAACCCAAACAAAACTAAACTACTCATCTTCCAACCCAACAAACATACTCAAAACAACTCTCACTTTAACATCACAGCAAAAGACAACACCACTATATACCCAACTGAACACACCAAATTGCTAGGAGTGGAAATAGACAATAAACTAAAATTCGACATTCACATATCCACGACCATAAAAAAGTCCACAGAAAACTAGGAGCATTATACAGAAATAAGCAATTTCTCACCAAAGCAGCAAAGATTTCAATAGCAAATTCCCACCTTATCTCCACCCTGCTTTATGCCTCTCCAATATATACCAACCTAAGGCAATGTGATCTAAACAAGCTAGAGACCTGCTACAACAAAATCGCCAAATTCGCCACAGGGGCATCACACCATAGTCACCACTGTCTCTCACTTGCTGAACTGGGCTGGCTTGAACTCCCTCACCTCCTTCAGTGGTATCAACTCTCACTCGCCCACAAACTAGTAAACCATCCACTAAATGTCCCATCCCTCCAGAATCTACTCCAACCCTATCGCACCACCAGACCATTAAGATCCAGCAACAAAAATCACTTGCAGATCACTAAAGCCAAAAACTCTGCTGGTGAAGCACTATTCTCTTGCGCCATAGCCAAATTATGGAACTCACTCCCACCCACAATTACCTCCATACCATCATGCACCCACTTCAAAACTTTACTAAAAGCTCACCTAAAAACATGCTGGCTATGCCCTTGCAACTCCCACTCTAATATCATCCACCCCATCCAACCACTACCTTTCTCTCCACTCCACTAACTACCTTGATTATAGCAAGCTCAGATGCTCATAAGCCTAGTACTTATTATATAGCAGGAACTTCTCATTGTAGCATTTGTTAATGTCTGTTATGTACTTCACAGATAAAGATTCTAGTTGTCTACTGATGTACTATGTTCTTCATCTGTAAATATGCTATAAGTAATATCTATGTTAAATTGTTAATCGCTATGTAATCCAATGTAACTACTGTCTATTTTACTGTGGAGCTTTTCTCCCCGGGCCTCCGCTGAAAATGGACCTACGTCCAGTCGAACACTCCCGGTCAACAAATTTAAATAAATAAATAAATAAATATGTATAGGATTAAGTCAGTAAAGTTTACTGAAGTTTTAACTGATGCTGAAACTCTAGGCTTGTCCATTGGAATAGTATCATTTTATTTAGGTGTACAATTAAAGTCTCCTGACATTCTTATACTCCCCTTCAAATTCAAAGTTAAAGTTTGCAGATACTTTCTAGAGAATTTAGCTCCATTTCTTAGAATCCAGTACATATTTGCTAAGGTTAATATTCTTTTTTGATATTCTGTACTGACACACGCATCATACCTTAATTGTTGCTGTATGAGTTGATAACCTCTTGCATTATAATAAAATGTTTTCACAAGATTATGGAACCCATCACATTACTTTAAAAGTGAAAACATGTTAGTATAGTATACTCGTTTGTATTTAATTTAATGTTGTCTTTGAAAAAATGAGTTTGTTGTAAAAATACATTTGTGTTTTATGTATTGTTAAATATTTAAAGAAACTACCGCTCATATTTTGTAGTTCAACCTACTAAGAGTTACACAGTAGGGAGATGAAGGCATTTTGAATCAAACTCTGAACCACAAGAACAATTTATCAACAACTAACAGTTTCAATCTATAATACCAATTGTCAGACCTCAAACTCTCCCCAACATTCACATTTTTAACTTTCTCAAGACAGTTAATGTTCTGTAAAATCATAACCCACCTGTACTTATATGTGGAGCCACCTTAAATCACTTTTTATGTGAAGTTGAAGGTACCTATTAAAAATCCTTCAATAGCCCTATCTGAATGCTCAAAACACATATATTCATGCTGTAAATAATATGTACCAAAAAATATTGTACAGAGAAATTCATGTCTTTCAAGTGTGTCTTCTCAATATCATGTAGTAGCTTGAATCCATTTACACATGTTTAATCTATAAGTTCCCAAGTAGTTCTCAGACATGCTGTCAATGAGAGCATTGAGAAAACCATCCCAGCCTCCATAAATAACCCATAGTACCATCCAAATCCACAGCACCATCCAATTAGGCAACCGCCCAAAGTCACATAGTAGGCTAAGGGAATCAAACCAAAGATCACAAGAAATACCCTGCCTGTAGCTTGATGGCTGCAATCTCCTGTGCCAGCACACTGGACAGCAAACTCTCACCAACTCACACATTACAATCACTCTTAAGACTGTTCAAGTTCCACCAGTAAAAACCATTCTGAAGGTTTAACACCCATGGAATCCAGATGATGAGGAAATTTACCATGTTTACTCTTTTAGTTTTCTCAAGTACACGAAAAAAATTTATATTACTTCTTATTTGAAAGTTTTCTAGGTCATTCACCTTATCCAGTAGGCAGTTATTTGGATTTAACAAAAATCAGTGTGATTTTCTTGCTTACCTGATCTTCCCTCAGTGTAATATAAACTTGTTTCTATGGTGTCTATGTGAGCGTTTTGTTTAGGGGTCATAGTCAACAAAACACTCAAACTAGGAAAAGTAGTAAACTAGATGAAGGATGAAACCACGTAGAGTCAACAGTACAAACAGCATACAAATGTTTAATTCTGAGTAAGCGCTTTTTGTCCAACTCACTGGTAGGACTTCTTCAGATAAAATAAGCGCGTTACATTCAGGTTTAAATATACATAATATTGAGTAAATGGTCACATGGTCGCAACTTTCAATCAGTCAATTGTGTCCATTACAATAAACAGGTGTAAAGCTCACTTAAATGAAACTATACAATCAATGATATCACTTTGTCTTGTTCTGCCCTGTAAAAACATGTGCAAAAATACTGATAACTCATCCAAAATACATATTTAAATTTATATTTATTCTTATAACAATTCAAAAATATTCAATATAAAAATATATAAATATATATATATATATATATATATATATATATATATATATATATATATAAACAATTGGCCTTTACACATATATATGCATCTTCAAACCCACTTTTTCTAATAAATAAAATAAAATCAAACAAAAAATAAATGACTATATATATATATATATATATATATATATATATATATATATATATATGTATATATATATATATACATATATATTTATATAAAACAACCTACATATATATAAAAATAAAATATAGTTATTCTTACAACAAGTATAGGGGTCCTAGTTTATCTTTTCAAACTTTTCAATTTGAGGATACAAAGCAATGAATACACCTCATTAAGACCTGGACAAAAACAAGCTCCTGCCCGAAGTTGCCAATACAATTTAAGCTGCTCCAACAATAATGAATCCAGACCTCCCCAGCCATCTTTTCTCATTGAATCAATGGCTCTGAACTTGAAGTTATGGTCAGGGTTTACATGCACCTGCCTAGCCAGAGCATTTTCTGTATTATGGTTTCTCATATGGTATACATGCTCATAAACGTGTTCTCTTAATCTACGATCAGTTTTTCCAATACAGAATGCGTAACATTTTTGGCATTGTGCCATGTAAACAACAGATTTGGACTGGCAATTAAATTTAGTTTTAGTTTTATAAGTAACATCCCTAATGGTAAAATCCATTCCTGTGTCCATGTATTGGCAAAAATTACACATACAACATTTTAACATTCCACTCCTTAAATTGGATACCGTCTTCTTTACTTCTAGAATGTTTTTTAAATTCAAACCCCTCATATATAATACAGGGAAGGGTTTGGGGTCTACCAATACAATTAGGATCTCTCCTGATAACTTCCCAGTTCTTCCTTAAAATAGACAAAATCTCTCCAGCATCACTACTGAAGGGAGTAATCATACTGACCATAAGACTGGTGTCACTCCTAACTATAGAACAAAGTTCTTCATTCCTATTGGACATGACACTCAAATTGGTTTGCAGAAACCTTGTTCCCTTCTATTCTGGACTTCTTTATGTATGGTATGAATAAGGGAACTTGGGTAACCTCTCTTTAAAAACATTTCCCTTAAAATATTACATTCACTTAAAAAATCGGCGTCCTGTGAAACCATACCGGCAGCCCTAGCGAGTTGCCCTTTGACTACAGATTTTTTTTGGCACCATGGGTGGCTACTACTAAAATGCAAAAAAGAATTTGAATAAGTTGATTTTCTGAAAATTTTGGCTGAATAACATTTATTAGCCAAATCCTTAGTAAGATTTTTATCTAAGTAGGCCACCCTGGAGGTATCAAAAGAATGTGTGAATGACAACAATTCTGTAGTACTATTAATCATCTGCTTTCTTTTTGTCATCATCAAAGATCATAAAGACATCGTCAAGGAAACATGTATAAAAGTAAACTTGACCACAAATGTTTGGCTTATTGAATATAAATTCACGCTCCCAATAAACCATGACGAGATTTGCATAGCTGGCTCCACATGGGGAGCCCTTTGCTATGCCTATTCTTTGCAAAAAGTACTTGTTATTGACAGCAATGTAATTGTTGAACAAAATAATGTCCAACATCTCTTCAATAAGTGCTACTTCATCGGGTAGGGCCCTCTCTTAAATGCAACATGTAACTAATCCATTCAATACCTTCAACATGGGGAACTGATGAATAAAGATCCGTGACATCAATTGTTAAAAAATTCAAGTGTTCCTTGAATTCCAAATTATTGATTTGTGCCAGAAATGACCACGGATCTTTACAAATGTGTTTTTCTTTACTACATATTTTTTGAGTACTTGATCAACCCATTTTGCCCAAGGATATGTTAAGCTGTCTCTGGCTTCTACTAGGGGTCTCATTGGGGGTTATTCATTTTCTTATGAATCTTAGGGATCTTGAACAAGATCGGGGTCCTGGGTGATGGCATACTCAAATAATTAAAGAGGTCAAGGGTAATTCTAACTTTGATGAACATATTATTGAGATGTGACCTTATTTTATTGATTACCTTTTTAAACTCATTTCTAGACACTTCTTGATATGTAAGACTTTATAAAATCTTATACATTTTAGTTATGTAATCATATGTATTCATAAATGCGAGGACTCCCCCCTTATCTGGTGTCATGACTCGTACACGTACATATTGAAGTAATTCCAGTAATTGACGTTGTTCCTTACTAGCATTAGATACAACATTGGTTTTACTATTACCAGATGTTAAACAGTGTCTCAAGTCCAACTCACACATTTGCTCAAATAATAACAACGAACGATGCACCTGTGGACAAAATGTACTAGACACATGTAAAGTGCTAACTTGTACAGTGTTATTGTCAACAAATAAATGAGCCAGGTTAAGCTTTCTCACATAAATTTTTAAGTCTATTAGCGATTTTGCCAAGTCCTCTCTCTGAGAGGGTACATAAGTGTTACCCTTCACTAATAGTTCCACAAGAGGTAAATCAATACAAATGTCTGAGTAGTTAAAAATCTTGAAGTCATTACCTGCATTCAAGATAACATCTCTCAAAGTAACATCCGGTGGCATTACATTCACCTCCTCCATTTGTTGTTCTTGTTTTTGTTGTTGTTGAATTTGGAGAAAGATCGGCATCTCTTCGACCTCAAGTTGTAACTCGAGGCTGAATTCTGAAAATTTTGAGTTGAATGTTCATTCATCAAATTCAGACGAGTTATTTCCCCTTGATTATTTTGTGGTTCAACACTTAAATTAGGAGGCCTAGTAGTATTTTCCACAAGGTTCTCACCTCCTGTTGAACTATGAATCAGGTTGTTACAGGGCTGAGCCGTTACTATAGTCCCACTCCGCGGAAATGTAGCTTGGTTGACCTGCGAGGGTGGAGGTTGAGGATAAGCACCGCCTTCGCTATAAGTGAGGTGGTCCTGATGTAATTTTTTAATCTTTGCTTCTTTCAATTTATGCAAATGTTGGTAAATGCTAGAGAAAGTTCTATTATAATCAAATTCATAGTGATTAAAGTCAACATGCCCCTTTATAGTATTGTCCAAATTTGAAGCCCCTTGAATGAGTTGATTGGCCATTAGTTGATAGTGTTTACACATAAGGTTTAGTAATTCCAAACCCTGTTTGTTAAATAATGCCAAAAGCTCTTTATGAAAGTTTGAGCCTGCAATGTGGCCCATCAGATATTGCCAAGTTCTTAGACCTTTTGGCACAATCTCTTTGCTAATGCATTGGCGAAGATACGTTATTTCTAACTGTAACTTTTTGTATTTTAGAAGGGTTTTATCCAACCCCTAAAGTAGCGATGAAATATTAGTTGTTCCTCCAGCTGCGTGCTGCTCCAAAGTAGGTGTTTGATCGGTAAGCAATAATACTGGTTCTGTCAGCCACTGGTCAAATGGAGTAGTTCCAATAAGCCCCGAGGAACCTGCAGTGGAACATTGCAATGATTGCAAAGTAGCAGGGCCATTCACAGTGGTACTGCCATTGTTCGAGTTTGAAGGTTTCAATTCTATCCTCACATTGGTTTGTGAGGGTCGCACTAAGTTCTGTTCATTCATATTCTGTGTTAGACCGCTCACCAGAGCTGGTTGGGGCCGCTCTAAAGTAGCTACAGAGCAGGCAGCATACTCAGCATTGCCAACAAGCTGACTCGATACTGTTGCTGCTTCTGGCTGGGTAGAGTGTAGCTCAACTGGGATAGAATCCAAACGGTTGTTGAGATGATCCACTCATTGTGAAAGTTGTTCCAATAACATTGTAAGGTACCCAATATTCTCAGTCTGTGATGCTGGGGAGAATGCACCGTGAGGACTCTCCATGGCCATAACCAACAAAACACTCAAACTAGGAAAAGTAGTAAACCAGATGAAGGATGAAACCACGTAGAGTCAACAGTACAAACAGCATACAAATCAGTATTTTTGCACATGTTTTTACAGGGCAGAACAAGACAAAGTGATATAATTGATTTAAGTGAGCATTACACCTGTTTATTGTAATGGACACAATTGACTGATTGAAAGTTGCGACCATGTGACCATTTACTCAATATTATGTATATTTAAACTTGAGTGTAACGCGCTTATTTTATCTGAAGAAGTCCTACCAGTGAGTAGAACGAAAAGCGCTTAATCAGAATTAAATATTTGTATGCTGTTTGTACTGTTGACTACATGGTTTCATCCTTCATAGGGTTCATAGTGTTTAGAAGTTCAAAATGTTTGTTAACGCTCTCTTACATATATTCTATCTTTATATTCACACTGCCTGTTTTAAAGATAGTTACTTTACGGATGACAATACCTTTTGGAAATCCTTTTTTTGCAAAATTGGTTTCTTGCTAATTAGTTTTGGAAACCAAGCCCTTCAAGTGGTCTGTTTATAAAGGATCATTTGTGAATTATTATTTTTCACTAAGATAATTTGATCCTGAGACACAATAAACACATTCTTTTACTTCTAGCAATGACTGGAGCAAAAGTGATAATAAACTCCAATTAAAAATATTCTAAAAGATTGGAGCAACTAAAATGTGCAGCACTCATACCAGCATCTCGGCCCTAGTGTACCAGTGTTTAAGATGGAATTTAAGGGAGAAAAGAGAAACAAGGAAATGGGCTAATTTTAAGACTTTACACAAAAGGTAGAGATAATATTGGATAATTGTTATGGTACCACCGACAATGACTCAGGAATTCTTGACAGTTTCTTTGACATCGCTTAAAGATTTGTGGGAAATGGAAGTCTCATACTGGTAGGTGAACATATTAGCATGTATTTTTTTAAACAAATTTTCTGTAGGACATGCTAAATGGCCTTCTTTCCTGTGCCTCCATTAGCATATATATTTTTTCCAGGAATGAGATCCAGATATAGATGCATTAGTAGAGAGTCCTACTGCCATTTTCTCAAATCCCTCTCCCATACCAAACCAACCTTCTCCATTACCTCACTAAACAATACTGTCGTCAAAGTGGAAACCAACAATATGCTTCTAGGGGCAATTATAGATGACCAGCTCAAATTTAACCTCCATGTCCACTACTGCATTAAGAAAACCCATCAGAAACTAGGGCTATTATACAGAAACAAAAAGTAAATATCCAAAGACTCTCAAATTTCTCTAGCATAGGCCTATCTACTACCCAGCCTCCTCTACAGCTCCCAAATCTTAACTAACCTACAGTTCTCTCTTTTAACTAAACTTGAAACCACCTATAATAAGGTATCTCACTTTGCTGCTAACCAGACCTCTCTCTCACATCACTGTCTTTTCACTCAAAGCTTTAAACTGGCTGGAGCTCCACATCATCTTCTACTTTCCCAACCCCTCATCATCCACTCAATACTCTACAAACCTTCCACCTGCCCAGACATCTCCTCTCTCATCTCTTTTTGCACCCCCACCAGAACCCTCAGGGGTGCCAACCTAGAACAACTTGTAATATACAAACCCAAAAAATCTATGGGTCAAAACCTCTATAGATATTCCCTGGCCGTAGCTTGGAACAAGCAACACCCGACCATCAGACAATTAACTCATGCACATGAATTCAAAAAAGCTCTCAAAGAACACCTACTCTGTAAGTGGGCATGTCTGCTAAAATCCCCGTTAAACAACACCTATCCAATCTCCACCTACTCATCTCATTCTGGCAATCAACTCATTCTCATAAATAAATAAGCTCTCTAAAAACACCTAATTTCTACTTGTAGTCCATTGCTCAAATCACCATTAACATCAGCTCTCCATCCCTACCACTCTGCCCCCCCCAACTCCTACACTCAACTTCATTGCCTGTTGCTCCCCCTTTTCTTCCAGAACCATACCCTCTCTCTTCCTGTTCTCCTCACTGCCTCTCCTTGCACTGACACTAGTCTTTGCACTAAAAATCGATAATTTACCCCACTTCACTTTTTATTGTATGTTTGCTTCCTCTACTACTCTCTAGCTAAATGCACAAAATGTTTGACCTTGTGTAATAGTTCTATTCATTTGCTATATTACTTTTGTTATTTTGTGATTGCTATGTTATGTGGTAGTTTATTTAGCAATGCTTGCTAGCAAATAGTTTAACACTGGATGATTCTCTTACTTAGTTTCTAGTTCTTATACATTTACGTAGAATTTTTACCCTAGACTCAAATCTTGTATATTTACATAGTTTGCACTCAGGTCATACATCTCAATATCCATCTTTGTAATCGTTTCATTGTGTGCTTCTATTGTAAATATTAATTTATAATTGTGGAGCTTTTCTCCCCAGGCTTCCACTGAAAAAGGGCTCTGGCTCAGTTGGACATTCCTGGTCAACAAATGTTAAATAAAACAAATAAATAAATAATTCTTATCAGTCCTATCCTTCCCATAATAGTAAGACTCATACATTAGGAAGTAGCTTGATGTTAGTCCCATATAGGCCCGCTCCACCTCACCTAACTTTTTCCCAGTTGGCATGTGGCATGCTCCACAATGCCTCCATGGTTGGGGAGTGACATGCATGTCCCCTCACATCCTCACCTTCTCTTATGTAAACATTAGCGCAAAAGTCAACCCAGCCACTTCAATGAGTGATCACCCAGTAACCAGTAGGCATTACTAATGTGGGGTGTAGCATAGCCATCCACTTCCATCCAAGGATGGCTGAACTGTCATTGGGCATTCAAGTCCACCTATGCCACTAGTCGAACATGGGTCACTTAGGTCATAGCCAGGGTTTTATCCCACAAAATAAGACCACAAGGGATATGATAATATGGTTCTTGACCCTTCTCACAGGGAGAAGAACAGAATACATTATTAGGATATTCAAAGTGAACATAACACTGAAACACTATATTTAAGAGTAAAAATCCATAGTTATATAGAGAACAGGAGGTTCCTTTTGATATAGATTTTACATGTGTATCCATAAATGAGAAAGTGTAAAGTAAGCCAGATTATAGCAATAACCCACGCCTGGGTGTGGGTAATGCTAAATTTACCCACGGTTGGCGTGGTTTGGTCCCGGGCGGCCCGAGGACCAAACAAAGCCAACCGTGGTAATTTAGCATTACCCACACCCAGGCGTGGGTTATTGCTATTATACCATGACATTATTTAAGAAAAGAAACTGTTACTTTTCTTAAATAATGGCATAGTATAATGCCTGTTTACTGCCCTTCCGCAGATGTCTGGCATCCGCGGCAGTTCTGATGTACTGCGCTCGCGCAGCACATCAGAGTTGTAAAGCACGGAGAAAGCAAGATCTCCGTTGCTTTTAGTCTCACTATGTTAAATGAGTTTAACATAGCGAGACAGTTTTAAAATAAGCAACGGACATCTCCGCTGCTTATTTTTAACTGTCTCGCTATGTTAAACTCATTTAACATAGCGAGATTAAAAAAGCAACGGAGATCTTGCTTTCTCTGTTTTTTGCTATGTTAAATGGGTTTAACATAGCGAGACAGCTTTAAAATAAGCAACGGAGATCTCCGTTGCTTATTTTAAAGCTGTCTCGCTATGTTAAACCCATTTAACATAGCGAGACAGTGTTTAAAAAAAACGAGTTATACTAATGGAAAAAAGTCCGGGCGACCGGATCTTTTTCCATTAGTATAACTCGATTTACAACGGGCACGCTGGCCAATCAGCGTGCACGTTTTGGGGGGATCATGGTATAATATTGATTAGTGCATGACCAACTAATGAGTAATGTACAAGAAGTAAAATACATGCCAGCAGTTCTGTCCACCACTCTGCTGTGATACGGATCATATCAACACAGGAGAGAGAATTGCAAACTAGACCCAATGGTACTAAAAGGACTCCAAAAAAAACAGTTTTGGTGTCTGTGACTGGAATGGTTCGTGAAAGAGAACAGGAAAAGCAAAGTTCTCTCACTGCATACTGGGAGGAATTTAAGGCTAAAATGAATGGATAGCTGAGAAGAATTAGAACACAGGAATTTTGGATGAGGAAGGCTCACATTGGGAATATGGAGGAGGAAGGGATTTTCAGGCTTGAGGAAGCTTGCATTGGAACCTATTATAAAGATCAATTCATGATAGCTAACCTGAAGGAAATCAAATATGGATATAACATAGTGTAGTGTAGTGAAATTCATTGAATTTGTTTTGGAGAACCAAGAGTGTATTATCTATATTTCTAGCCCACAGATGTAAGGATGGGAGAAGTGAGAAAATCATATATTTTATTTTTATATTTTACCCTTTGTTTACTGGGTTAGTCCCACTAAACCAATGGCCCCTTTTCAGGGGAGATCCAAGGTGAAATGACTCCAGGAAATTTGTTTGGGGCACTGGGGAACTTTCACTATTCTTTCTGATAGATGCCATGGGATTTTATGCATCCATGTGAGCCACCACCAACTGAAGCAGATATGACCTTAGTTTAGCATCTCATCCAAAGGATGGACATTTATAATATTAATTTAGAGATAGTCGAGATAATCTTATCAATAAATAATAGTTATAAACAAACACCAAACAAAAATACACAAATAAATAAATACGCAAATAATCACACATCCTCTTGAACTTAACAGAATTATTGTGCATGGAGCATGCTGACTGCACTAAAAAAACTGTAAGAGGTAAGTTTGTTATGTACTTTTCTGACATCAGAGAAGAGCAGAACAAGTCTGGCTATGCATCCTTCAATTCTGTTTTGTTTTAGTTTTGCTCTAGAGCAGATTAAATAAGCACCAGAAGACAGCGTATTTAAAGCTGGAATATACTTCAGATTGCCATGTACAGATTGTTACATACACAAAGAAAGTCAGACACACAGCATATCCATATACAGCACACACATACACACACACAGGCACATGCACATTCATTTGTTTGCATGGATGCATGCATGTGAATGTGCATGTGTTAGTGTGCTGATTAGTGTGTGTGTGTGTGTGTGTGTGTGTGTGTGTGTGTGTGTGTGTGTGTGTGTGTGTGTGTGTGTGTGTGTCAGGGGAGTAATGTGTGGCTGTGTGCATACCTCTCAAATGTCTCTGATTTTCAAGCGCATCCCTGATTTTAGCACAAATTTTAGTTCTGCCTCTCTTAATTCCTTCTAAAACTGGTGGCATTTAGAAACTTGGTAGTGAGTTACACTTTATAAATAATGACAATAATTATAGTTATGCACTTATCTAACTTCAGAAAAATTATATCATTCAAATTATCTTATCATTTTAACATCTGAAGTTAACATTACTAATATTTTAAAAAGTGTCCCTAATTATCCCTTATTATTTCTGGATTTGTCCTTGATTCTGTTGAGATCTGTCACTATTTAATTGATATCGATGAAGTCTGTGTGGGGTCTCCTAGGTACCACTGCTACTCCATAGTCCAGGATGTTAGGACATTGTTCAGATGAGTGCTTCATAGTTATGGTAAGTTAATTTTAAAATAATCTAGTTGGTAACCATTTGAAATGGAACCTGCTAGAGTGAGTCCCAATATATTGAAATAGAATGGTCAAAAAAAAAAAAAAAAAAAAAAAAAAACAGACTTACATTGCTAGGTCCAAGAAGGCCATTTCCCAGAATATTTCCTTTTCTCCAAGGTTTGGCAATCTCAGAGTTGATATATATAATTTGGGGGGAGGGTGCGGGAGGCTTGTCCCCTGCAAAAAAGAAGCTTAAAGTAGGAGAGCAATGTTTGAGTTTTGCTCTTCTCCTGGGTTTTTAAAATGTTTTGTTTTTTCAGTCTGTCAGCATGCAACATTATGAATGCTGACATTTACAGTTAAAGCAATCTAGTGCTCTACCTGTGAGTTTAATGTACAATGTTCAAATTTTATAGACTAATGCAGCATTTTCTTGGAGTTGTGCTTGCATGTATTTTTGTGCTATATTGGCTTTCCTGTGATATATATTGGACTAAAATTTACACTTAGGCTTAAAATTTACACATGGGTAAGTGTAGTTACTGCTTGTGTATAGTTCTGTGCTATTACTGGCAGATGTGCACTATTACATACTGGATGCAAAGCTTTATGCAAAGATGAGTAAAACAGAGGTGAATTTATTTGTTGTGAAAAACAGAGTTTACATACTATAACATTTAATCATGGAATGCTTTAGAACTGGGAAATGACCTTAAACAAATGTACTTGTTGGAGCTTGTGAAAACATGGCATCTTAATATATTGTGGAGAGTATTCAGAAACATATAGCACACTGCATAACTTTGTTTCTAGCAGATTTGCTCATTGCACAACAAGTGTGTAATTAAAACACCACTTTGCTTCAAGATGCTATGAACACTAAGGTTTGCAGTACTACAGCAGAATAATAGATAATGCCACAAGCAAACATGGAAGTCTGGGGGTATGGCTAATGTTTACTAGCCATTTGTTCTGCATGGATCTACAGCTACATGCTACAGCCAAATACTAGATAATGGTACAAGCAAACGTGGAAGTCTGGGGGTATGGATAATGCAAACTAGCCATTTGTTCTGCATTGGATCATAATTCCAAGATCAGTACATCATGGTGGAAATATTCAAAGAAAAGGTCTACCCTTGGATTCAGCAAGCCCTGCACAGTGTGCATGATTAGTGTAAGAGGTAATGTTGGCAATACGGCGGCCCTGTTGATGTGCACGAGCGCTCTTGGACTAGTCCTGCATGTTCCCAGCCCTTGAATGCAAATTACCCCATTTGCAGGTGAAAACCATGCAAATGAGGTAAATATGCTATCCAGGAAGCTGGAATCAGTCCTTGCTGGACTAGTATAATCTGCAGAAATGTACTTGGTTAGTTAACTGAGTACAGTTCTGTAAAATCCAAAATGGAGACATGACAACTCCAAATAAAGGCTGCATATCATTGAGGAAGCATGCCAATGGCCAAGTGTAAGACCATTGGCATTGCAAACAATAGAAAAAGTAAAAACTCAACCATTATTGTATTTCCTACCAATCTCAGCTGTTTAAGCATAGGGCAGCAGCGCGCAAACAGGATTGGTGGGAAAATAAGAAAATAAACCTAAAACAAGCATTCTAACTAAAATCAGTATTCTGCCATTCAAGTCAATGGCAGGCAAAAGACAACCTGACCAGTGAATAGTGGTTGCTAAAGGGGGAGGCTCAGTTTAACATATGTAACTATGCATTAGCAGGCAATCCTATGCAAATGAGGGGAAGGATAGTGAATCCCAGTTTTCCCCAGCATGTGAGGCTGTTCCTCACAGTGTAAGAGTATGAATAGCTGAGTGCAAGACTAGGAAGTAGGCGACATCATGGGTGGGTGTGTCAGGCATACTTTAAGCAGACTGAAGGCCTGTGGCTTGGGTGTGCTCCTAGCATAGCACAGCTAAGCTAGGGGGTGTGTCAAAACCTGCCTAGCACTCTCTACAAAGTGTAAGTGGGTGTGCACGCTGCACACCAGGCTCTACACAAAGAAAAATTAAGTTAAGCCAGGAAATTGCAGCAATGTGCACATTTGAGCACTCCATTTGTGCGGCGTGCACACAGGCTCAAACAGGCTGGCAATGGGAAGGGAAAATAGCAGAAGGAAGGTAATCAAGGAGAACTAGTCTAGCTGGCAGGTGAAATGTATCAGAATCAGACAATTACACAGGCAGCAGCCCAGCCCAGAACACTACTATAAACCAAGCAAACACCTTCCCACTGGTGTTTCCCACACTCTACACCACCAGTGTATACAAGTGGGAAAATTTTAACAAACAAACCTACAAAATGAGAAAGGCTGCAGCAGGTAACATAGAACAACATGTGCAAGAGGCTGAGGGTGGTGAGGATGTGAATGCTGCAGAACAACCCACAGTGAGTAGACAGAGAAGACTGTACAGGCCCAGGGTAACCTACCAGGGGCTACATGAGCTGGAGATTGTGGAGAGCTATAGGGTGGACAGAGACCTCCTACAGAAAATAGTTGAGCTGTGCCGGCCACACCTGACACACCAAACAGACCGAGGGGAACCCATCCCAGTGGATACCAAGGTATGTGTAGGTCTAGGTATACTAGCCACAGGTACCTCCCAAAGCACAAATGGAGATATCATAGGGATCTCACAGGCATCAGAATCCAGAGTATTCCACCAGTTCCTGGATGCCATGTCAGCACATGCCAGTGAGCATGTATAGTTCCTCAATACCCGTGAGGTGTTGACCAGCAATATGCGTCTCTTCCACCAAATACCAGAATACCCTGGGGTAGTGGGTGCTATAGACTGCACGCACGTATGCATCAAAGCACCACCTGGTGAGCAGGGTAGGGCCTACATCAACCACAGGGGCATCCCCTCCATCAACTGCCAGGTCATATGTGATGCCCAGGGCATTATAATGAATGTGTGTGCTGGCTGCCTGGAAGCTATGATGATTCCCACATAAGGCATCTGATGCAGCTATACCAGAGATTTGCCAATGGGGACATCCCCTATGGTCACCTAGTGGGGGATGCTAGGTACACACTGGAGCCATGGCTGATGACACCCATCAGAAATGCACACACACCTGAACAAGAATGCCATAATGAGGCACACGCACAGGCCAGATGTATAATAGAGCATGTGTTTGGGATGCTCGGGTCACAGTTCTGGTATCTGGACACATCCGGTGGAGCCTTGCCGTATTCACCAGATTCATGTACCCAAATTGTTATGGTATGTGCTATGCTCCACAATATGATCCTGTGGAAACAGCTGCAGCAGGAACAGCATGGGGAAGGGCCACACAGCCCCCCACCAATGTCAAGGCCTGCACAGGCACAGAGTGACCTGGAGGAGGAAGAACCTGAGCCTGCCCCAGAAGGCAGAAGGAGGTGTGCCCAGTATGCCCTGGCCTTGGCAAAGAGGCAAAGCATAGCACATGCACTGACACAGTAGGGCCCCATGGAATGACACCTCTCTCTGACTCACACATACAGTAAAAGAGATGCCAAACATGGCACCACCTGTGCTCAACCATGTATAGGGAGTGTACTACATGCATCTGACATAGGCATCCCTCCAGCACCATCCGCAAGTCTGGCACACCCACAAGATAAGTCAATCAACCTACCAATTGCCAAATGGAGTAGAATGTGTTGTTACCTGTAGCTATGGTATGGATGTGAACATGCAAGGGAATTGGGTGCTTGAATGTTATGGCAGCAGACAGTAGACACCCATAGTGGCACCCTGACATGTGTAACACATACTGGAGTCACCATAGTAGCCAGTACTACCCAGGGTGACAAAACCCATTGCAGGTATTGTGCTGAGCGACATATGTGTCCCTATGACTGACACATGCCAGTCAGGACGATTCACATACCCAACAGCTGTCACAGCCAGCAGGACAGGTGTAGACAAACCCAAACAGGGCCTGTGCTATGGCCCCAGAATCATGGCTATGGTTAACCCCACCCCCAGGCCTACACAGACAGACCACAATTATGCAGGCAGTGGGATGTTAGTTCTGAAGGGTAGGAAGTCAGACAATAATATGTAAGGCAACCAAAGCCATGATCTGTAGTTCCCTGGTGTGCCTCTAGTCAGTATGATAGTTAGCAATACAGAATGAAATGGAGTACATGACCTACCAGTACAGTCATAGCAAATGTGTACAAGTGTCACTTTTGCCCCTCCATCCTACATAGCAATGTAATAACAGTCAGGTGTGCCCCCCAACCTTATGTAGAAATAGTCAGGTGTGCCCCCCCCATCCTGCATAGTAATGTGTTAACAGTCAGTTGTGGCCCCCACTCCTGTGTATAAATGTAGAAACAGTCAGGTGCACCCCCATTGCTATGCAGAAATGTAGTAACAGTCAAAGCCAACCGATCGATGGATACCCTGCAGAACACAGCATGCTACCTGTTGCTGTACAACACAAAGGTCAGCACTGCAGCACAAACTACCTGGACATGATCCACACATCCACTACAGATGGCCATACTGGGCATGCTCACACACTTACTGAAATGAAGACAATGTCAGTCAACAACATACTGGAAGGACATACTGGGCATGCTCACACACTTAAACACATGAAGGCCATGACTGCAAACACCAGTGGACCAGACATATGTGGCAGTTGCAGATGTTAGTGCAGACACTCATCAGTATGCACCACTCATGCCTTGCACACACAGTGGATAGGAATACAGACATATATGTCAGGTAACACACTATAATAAGCCAAAAGTAGACGTACATAGATGTGTGGAAGAGACTGACTGTGACAATGAGTCATCCAGGCCTGTCCCACCCAGCACACAGCCAAAGGGCCCAAACACATGAGGAGCACGTGTCACTCACTGCAGAAACTAGCAGTATCTGTCAGCATTACAGACTATGTGGTGAATGTGCCAGCTGTGCAACATGACTGTACAAGGAAGTAGTCATCTAGCAGCGGTATACATGTATCTGTGACATGTGACCGTGTGTGCCCACATATGGCATGTCAACCCGTACATGAATGGGTTATGGCCCATGTACACACTGCCCTCCCCATAGCCCTACTATGACAAGCCTGCTGAGGTAATCCAATGTGAAATACACCTTTGGGAGAGATGTAGCCCAGTATTTTCCTTGGTACGTCCCATAACTGCTGTAGTGTGATAAAGTAGCTAGGTAGGTGTTTTAACCCCATAGTTGGCAACTGTGTGTGTCTGTCTGTCTGTCTCTGACTGTGTAGAGTGCAATGCATTTTAGGGTACTCACACTCCTTACAATTCAAACACTCAACTTTGGCAAGGCTGCTGATGTCACCCACCTAGAAATACACCTCTGGGAAGATTGTAGCCCAGTAATCTCTGTAGCACATCCTGTAACTGCGTACTGTTGTAGTGTAATAAAGTAGCAAAGTAGGTGTTCTAACCCCATACTTGGCAGCTGTGTGTGTGTGTGCTTGTGTGCATGTCTGTCTGTCTGTCTCTGACTGTGTAGAAAGCAATTTTTTTGTGGTACTCACTCCTTACAATTAAAATACTCAACTTAGGCAAGGCTGCTGATTGTGATTTAGAACTGTGGTAGGGTTCCATCCCCACCCATGGCAGTTCTGGATGTTTTGTGTGTGTTTCAATGTCTGTATACAGAGCAATGCATTATAGGCTAGTCACACTCAGAACATTTCACATGGCCTACTTTGGCAATCCTTCTGATGTCATTCATTGTGAAATGCAGCTTTGGGGATGGGGCTCTCTAGTAATCCCTGTGGTTCACCCTATAACAGCCCCATGCTGTAGTGTGATATAGCTCTCTGTCAGTGACTCTAGACCCACACATATCAGATATGGATGTTTTGTGTGTGTCTCACTGTCTGTGTAGGGAGCAATGCATTTTAGGCTAGTCACCCACAGTACATTTCAAATGGCCTACTTTGCCAATCCTGCTGATGTCATTCATTGTGAAATACACATTTGAGGAAAGAGGACTTCAGTAATATGTGTGGCGCGTACTATAACTGCATAGTGCTGTGGTTTAATAAACTAGTTAGATAGGGGTTCTATTCCCAAACATGATAGGTGTTTGCATGCATGTATGTGTGTTTGTAACTCATATCCTGTATAGAGGTGGTTGTGAGCATGTTGAGTGGGTTTTGCATATTTATTACATGGTGGCCCTACTATATATCACAATGTCCACCATACAGGGATACCAGGTGTGAAACAGCTGAGAGGCTGGGGTGCAAAGCCATATTCATACATGTGACATCAAGGCCAGGCAATCACAGTTAGCAACCCCAGTATTACCCACAGCACACTCCCAACCCATGTTTCATACACACACATGCCTAGGCAACAGCAAATATGTGGGTAGTACACTGCATATTGGCCACTGCTAGTAACTATGGAGTGATAGTAGTGGGCTACAGAGGGTGTGTCACCCTGTCCATCTGTTCAATATGCACGGACATGCTGACAGTGCACCTTCCCCATATTCCCCAATGGACACCTGCACCACCTGTGTTGCCATCACATGTGACCCACAGAGGACATACCATGCCTGACAACATGCCCTGTATGTACAGATGCCACTGAAACCAGAGAATGATGTTAGCATGCTATCAATGTAGGTGCAGAGTAAACCTGCTGCCCATTACCGGTCCCTGCCACAGGTGGGCAAGACTGGCACATATGATGCTAATCTGTGTTCACGACATGGGCCAGACACCCCAGGTACAATTCCACATGTCACTGTACATGCATGTGGGAGGTGTGCACATCCCAGACACCGTCCATGTCATGGACTAAGTACACATACATGGCAAGCGATACACAGCATTGGCCACAAACAATAGTCACCCAGGTGACTGGATGGGGGATACAATACCCACCTGCATGGGCAAATGCAGACACTACAGCCCTGAGATACAATGTGGACCATTGTCATGTGGCCTGATGCCAAGGTATACCCATCACCTACCCTTGTATAGCCTTCTGCCACAGTCAACCACCACACACCTGTGCAGACATGCACCCATGCATGTCAGTACTGGCACCCTGTGTGTTTGTCTGTGTGTTGTATGGTGCTTATGTTCACATCCACACTCACTACAACCCTGATAGGCATACTGAAGCATGCTGTCTGATGTCAGACACCTCCTCATACCCTTTGCCCATACAAGCTCAGTATGACCCATGTGGTGCATGTGATACCTGCACAGTGATGTGTTGTGGTAATCTCACTACAGATGAGTTGTACTCCTGGCCCTGCCAAGTGTGTTGATGTGTGTGTGTCCCTGTGGGAGTGCGGCTGTGTTGATGCTGGCACCTGTTCATGCGGACAGACAGTTGTACGTCACCTACCCTATATCTACTTTATCCCTGTTGCAGATGTCACTCACCATCACATATATGTTCTGAGGGATCCACAACAGGTAACACATATGGCGCATCCAATAACTGCATCGAACTGTAATAGCACTACATAGTTGTCAGGGGTTGATACCCTGTGCTGGTAGGTGTGTGACACAAACAAGCTGCAGTTTTACTCTCCTACCCCTCCCTGATACGTCTTTGCCTCTGTCTGCCTCTTTCACTCCCTCTCTGGTGGATGTAGAGACCTACACCTGCTTTGCTTAGGCAGCAGCATGTGTATTTTAAGTGATGCTCAGGATCAGCTGATGGCCTCTGCATGAATTGTAGCCCTCCTCTAGCTTATTGCATGTGGAAAAGCTGTGGTAACATTCCCATAGCCAATTGCATGAAAACACACTCCAATATCTAGGAACATCATGTTGGTGTTGGCCCTTGTCATTCACTATGAGCAGGAACTAGATCTGTTGGTTGGCAAACATCTGAGATGGATTGGGAATTTACCTCTAACAACATACACTGTGGAATCAGGGCAACACACATGAGGGGGATGTGCCTGACCTGACTACAGACTGTAAGTGCTGCTATACTGCATGTGGAGTACTGTTGGTTTAACAGTGTGTGTGTAGATATAACTTTCCTACGTCTCCATTCCTGCCATGTCAGTTCCATGTTTATGTGGAATCCCCATCTGTATGGTCAGCTGCAGACAGGGCAGTGTGTTGTGTCTTTGGTCTCATATGTTACCAATGGTGCATCTATCTGTGGACTGCAGATGGTAGTGTGAGGATTGCAGTCTGTAGATGGTGAATGCCATGACAGTTACCAGCTTCTTATCCCTAATAGGGCATATGTTTCCACAAACGCAGTTACCACAGTATATGTATGAGGTTACCACAGCAACATGTCATTATTGGCCCTGTGTATGTGCTGCCAGCCACAACCCTGTCGACCTGTGTACATATGTTTTGCATGATGTGTTGCGTATGTGCTGTACACAATAAATAGTGTCATTGTATCTGCTAACAAGCCAGTGAGATATCAGACTGCTTCACATGTTATGTACAGTAGGGGTTATATGTGATGACATAACCTGGACATTCTGTGGATGTTTGTACAGTCCTTCCTGTGTGTGGGCATCAGTGTTACAGACAGCAGGTAGCAATACCTCTTACAGGAGAACCGGCACACTCAGGGCAGCAACATATTTGTAGGTTAGCCTCGAATTTGCTTACTTTGTGTATGCAGTGTTTACCATCGCGCAGACACAAACCTCTGGTGACATCTGCCTACAGATAGTTTCCATCAGATTTGCTGAGCCTGTAAACGTAAACTCACAAAAACCTCCAGTTACATCTGCCTACAGATAGTTTGCATCAGATTTGCTGAGCCTGTACACTTAAATTCACTTACCAGTGCTGACATATGCTTACTACAGCTTATTGCTGCTTAACCTAACTACTACTTTATGCATTATGATACCGACACCTCACGTGCATTTCCTGCAGTACTCCAGGTTTTATTTATATATATATGTATATATATATATATATATATGTATGTATATATATATATATATATATATATATATATATATATATATATATATATAAATATGTGTGTGTGTGTTATTTCATGGTTGCAGTACTCCATTTCAAAGATATATGTTATTCCGTGGGTTATGTAACATACATATTACCTATAACATGATTTCGCATGGGAATGGTATGCCTCATTACTTTCCCTGTGTCCCCACCTCCTTTTTCGCTGACATCCATGGGCCGGTCCCATTAGTACGGGTTCATCCAACCCCGGCATTCCTCAGTTCATAATGTCATACCCATCATTCCCTCCCCCCCATTCCTCCTCCACATCAATTATCCTTCCTACAGGTTCCAGTCGAATCTAACCACACCACTACACATTGCCCACTCTCCACCTCTCAGGACCCTTTGCGTGAGGTGTCCCAACCCATGGATCTTCAGGCTTCCCACACTTGTAGTCTGCGAACATATGTTACCATCTTTGCTTACCTTTGAGGCATGGTATGTTACCTCGAGGACACTTTTTAGCAGATTTTTTGGGGTCTTCCCACCAGGGATGACAAAGGCTCATTGGATACAGAGTGATTAAGGCACTTTAAAGCAGATGTAAGGCCTTAAGCCTGCTTACTAGTGCGTACATATGCCTACTATTGCTTATTTGTGCTTACACCTGCTTATTAGTGCCTTATTCCGTCTGACACTGATGCATCACATGTGCATTTCTTGCAGTACTCCAGTTCATATATATATATATATATGCTATTTAGTGGGTTTTGCAAAAAAACTATTGGTTATAATGTGCTTTGCCATTAAAATTGACTGTGCTACAGTGGGACTTGAACCGGGAATGCCTGCTCATCAGTCAGATGTTCTACCCACTACACTATTGCTGCTCTGCTTCATTTGCATATTTCTACCATAATGTCATACCCATGTTTCCTTCCCCCGGCCCTGGGCTCCACGTACACACCATCCATCCATTCTCTAGTTGCGAGCCCAGCCATGCCACATATCCACATATTTCCCTCTCTGCACGTCTCGGTACTCCTCCAGTATACTGTCTCAACCTAGGCTTCTGCAGGCTCTTCATCTGTTTAGTCCACATACGTACAAGCCTTCCCTTGATCCTCCTCCGATACTGGTGGAGACATCGATGTGACTCACAATTTTTGGTTCGTCCCACCAGGGACGAACCTGTTGTTGTGTCAAGAGTAGATTTAGCTGGTCTACACTGTTTCTCCCACTGGTAGCATCCTGCCAGGGATTTGAGAAGCAGCGGTTTGCTCACACACCTGGCCAGCCTCATCTCCCAGTTCCGCGGAACCAATGCCCCAGGTGTGACATTCTGTGCATGAAGCATGCCCACTTGCCCCCACGGCGTGCACTGTTTTTCATTATCCTCTTCAGTATTATCTAAGACTACTGTTCTCACAGTATGATTTGACAGGCACTATTCTCTGATACACATAGACTGCTCGAAATACTGTGATTGAGCAATGTACACATGTTTGCTGGTATTAATCTACATACTTACATACATTTCCTATACTGTTGAATGACTGTGCTGGATGATATGTTTGTGATAACAGCAGCTGAATGTGTATCTGCCATGGCTTAGTGATAA
The DNA here is from genome assembly GCF_019279795.1 of Protopterus annectens. Classification (NCBI taxonomy): domain Eukaryota; kingdom Metazoa; phylum Chordata; order Ceratodontiformes; family Protopteridae; genus Protopterus; species Protopterus annectens. The sequence goes on along the minus strand of NC_056727.1, from coordinate 1,061,208,276 downwards.
CTCCCTTAGACTATAGTGTGCAGGGTCAGGGGGTTGCAACCTGGGATTGCTGATTTTTTGTTAATGGGCACGATGAGAGCTGTTGGCTACAGAGTGACTATGGCACTTTAGAGCAATTGTTGGTGGGTTTGCACGAGGCTCAGCATTGCTGACCTCCGGTTGCGGCGTCTTACACTGAGTTAGCTTCTACATTGCTTAACCAGTGTGGCCATTGCTTACCACCACAACAACAGGCTTAAACCCTCTTGCTCTCGCATACCCCTGTGCTACTTCATGTATTTAGTTTATATTTGTTGACCAGGACAATCTGATTGGATGCTTGTCAATTTTCAGTGGTGGCCCAGGGAGTAGAGCTCTACAGCAAACCCCAGCTATTCATTTCAAGTAATACTGAGGTGTTCACATTCATAGAGAGTAGCAGACTTAATATAGCTATGTACCACATACTTCATGCTTAGTTTACATTAACATGTCGGTATTATACATGCTTAGGTCAGATTTACATATCAGGTATGACTGTTGATAAAGGTCAGTTTAAGGTACAGTTGGAGTCCAGTGTAACAGTTCTGGATAGGTTACACGCAGGTATTTGGGTTAGGTTTAGTTATTCCATACCTGTGTGGTAGAGAAGAAGAGAATAGTGAAGGAGTAGGTAGGTAGGTAGAGGGGGGGACATTGTAACTGTATAGTAGGCCATTGGAATGATTGGTAGGGCAGCAATAGGGAAGGAATGCAGGATGCTGGGATTTGTATGCGGACAGGACAGGAGGTGTCAGTTTCACTAGTTGATGTAGGGGTATAAAGTGTAAGTTGGGGGGGGGATTTTGCCAGGTGGTGAGCATGTACTGATACACATGTGCTTGTAGTGTTCCTTCATGTGTTATTTACATGTGTCCTGTGGGACAGCTGAGGTAATAAGTGTGGGTAGGGTTTCCAGATTCTGCCAATATAGTTGGAGAAGAGGGTGTCACCAACTTGTAACTTTAAACATTAATAGAAATGGAAAAGGGGTTGATAGGTAAGTGGTGTTCATGGGGCACAAAGAGGGAGAGATAGTAGGAGAATTATTCAGGGATGTGCAGGAAGGCTGAAGGGAAGGTACACAGCTGGCCATGTCTTCTACAGCAACAGCTGTGCATATACACTGCATTTGGAGGTTGTGTTGGGCACTCACACCCCTGGGTGTGGGTGAGGACTACAATAATAATTTGTGATGCCAATTAGATTGGCTTACATGCTTACAGTGGGGTGTTGTGTTCTTTGGTGTTATGTAGTGGGTTTTGCAAAAGCACATCCGGTTATACCGTACTTTGCCATGTAAAATAGACTGTGCTGCAGTGGGACTCATACCGGGAATGGCTGCTCGTTAGGTGGCAGCTCTGTCCAATTCGCACTATTGCTTACATCCCTGGATCAGGCCAAATAGAACCACTCCAGCCAACACCTGCACGCCTCGGCCCATAATTTCATACCCATAGTTTCCCTTCCTCCTCTACAGTACTCATCCTTACTCTGGGTGCAGGTCAGGTCTAACCACACCACTACACATTGCCCACTCTCCACTTCTCGGGACCCATCTCATACGTTGTCTCGACCCATGGGTCATCAGGCTTTTCCAACCTTGTAGTCTGAGTACATACACACCCTGCCTTGATAAATCGTTGCACGGATGGGACTCCGATCATGAAAACTTTTTGGGGTGTCCCACAAGGGACGCTCCTGTCTCTGTTGCAAGATTAGACTTGGCAGGTCCACAGTGTTACCCCCACTAGTTGTGTCCTGCCTGTGGTTTGGGGATCAGTGGATTGTTTACATTGTTTGTGTGTTTGTTTGTATGTTTCCCCTGTCTGGCTGGGGGGTGTAATGCTATGTGTTACATGTATGTTGATTGGGCTGCTCACCCCCATTAGCACGGCCTGTGATCATATGTCATTCTTATGTGCTGTATCATATCATAGATATGTATCTGTGTATATATATATATATATATATATATATATATATATATATATATATATATATATATATATATATATATATACACACACACATACACACAAATATATATCTATATCTATATATATATATATATATCTATATATATATATATATATATATCTACATATATATTATGTATATATATATATATATATATATATATATATATATATATATATATTTATATATATATATATATATATATATATATATATATATATTGCTGTAATATATATATATATATATATATATATATATATATATATATATATATATATGTATATCTATATATATATATATATATATATATATATATGTATATATATAGATATATATAACGACATGTGGATGTATGGGAGTCTGCATATGTATATATCTATATGTGGGTATTTATATATATGTATGTCTATGTATGTATACATATGTACTGCAGAGAGGGAAAGGTATATATCTATTTAGTTATGGGTATATATATGCATACACACATACCTCTACATATTTAGCTACATGTCCTGTAATGTAGACTGGTATTGCTGGATACTATGCTTCGTGTGCATACTGGCCAACCTTGTGTGCCACGTATGCTTTGCGATACCTAAAAATAAAACAGTTAGTGTCAACAAAGTCACATTTAAAATCTATTGTTAGTACCAGGGAAACATTCGTCCCATGTGGGACAACCCAAAAATTGGGTATTCGGCTTTTGTCAAAAACCAGAGCTGCAAAGGTACCCATGGCTATGTGCATGGACTACAGCATGTGCCAGACTTAGGATACTTGGGTCAGGACAACATACAGGATGGGTCCAGAGGGGGGTGGAGGGAGGGCATTGTGTGATGGTGTGGTAGCTATGGGCCGGTAACCAGGGAAGGGATGGTGGCTGCATGTGTGCTGCTGGGGGTGGGGGGGAGCGGAACTGTGGGTAATGAATGTATGGGTCAAGGATGGCCTGGGTTGGATAGGCCTGTACTGTTCAGTCCGCCTAGTGGGTGGGAGAGAAGGGAATGTGATGTCAACATGTGAAACATAAGAGAGGACTAATTTAAATCCCTATTTAAATGAAACACTTACAATACAATGAGCTTGGTAGTGTCTTGCAGGGCAGATGTGTTTGGCTGGGGGGGTATGGAAATTCGTACAGGACGTATATTGTTTGGGACCTCTTAAGCCCACTGATTGTGCATGTGGACATATATGTTACTGTTCATCTACCATTGCTATCTACAGCTGTCTGATCCTATATACCTATATGGGTATATATATTTGCTTACATATTTCTAACTATGTCCGTATAGATATATATCTGCATACATATATGTAACTTGCTGTGTATATGTGGACATATAAGTGTTGACATATATATGTGTAGATGTCGGTATTTGCATGTATATATGTTCATATATTTGTATATATATGTATATATTTCTGGATATATATATATATATATATATATATATATATATATATATATATATATATATACATATACATATATGTTGTATCCGTTTAGATAGTAATATATGTACACACACACATCCATCTAGATGTCGATATGCATTCTCTGTACTGTTGCATGACTGAGCTGCGCTTATGTTTCTGACAACATACAATTTATGCATATCTGGCATGGCTTATTGGTAAATCGTTTTGTGTATGGTGTGCATGGTCCTGGGTTCCAGCCTTGTAGAAGCTGTTTGTTTTGTTGCTGGGCAGAACACCGGCCATTGGATATGGTATGATTAACCCGGTTGTAAGCGGGCTTGCACAGGTTTGAGCGGAGGTAAGCACTGCTAACTTCCCATCACAGTTTCTTACACCCAGTTAGCTTCTCCTTTGCTTAATCTGTGTACACAGTGCTTACCCCCATGAAAATGCACTTGCACACACTTACTAGTGCTTACATATGCTTACTACTGCTTATCTGTGCTTACACCTACTTACTGCTGCCTTATTCATTATGATACTGACTCTTCACATGTGCATTTCATGCAGTTCTCCAGTTCATAAATATATGTTATTTAGTGGGTTTTGCAATACAAATACTGCTTATACCATGCTTTGCCATGTAAAATAGACTGTGCTGCCGTGGGACTCAAACTGGGAATGCCTGTTCATTAGGCGACCACTCTTCCCACCACACTATTGCTGAGATACTTCATTGGCAGATATCTTTCTTGTTATCCTCTTCAGTCTTTTCAGCTTCTTTAACCATAACTAAGCAATGGGCACATGTTCGCACCTATGGTTAGCTGTACTCGGAGTTTTAGAGTACAATACAGGGGTTTCTTCTTTAGATTTTTATGTCCTGTTGCTGTTGTACACATGGGGGACTGTTGTTGGGGATATGTGGACACCTATGAGTGGTCTCACTCATTTATTTCCACTTTCTGCTGTTCAACATTGCAGGGACATGTTTATTCTGAGCGCTCTGCTCTCAGACATGCCCCCTGCACTCGTACACTCTTCGTGTAAGCCTTGGAGCTCGGGCAGCGTGCCTTCTTTAATATGCATGGCGCGCTGCCATCCTGCTCCTAAATGGGTGCTTCCGTGCAGGACTAGTCTAGTCCTGCATGGAAGATTAGTAAATCTGGGGGCTAGTGTGCCATTTTGGAGTAGATTAGTGGGACTGAATATGTTATTTTCTGGCCTTCACCCATTTCTGTCTATGGAAGCAGTAGAGCATTGAACACTGCAGCAGATAAGGCATGTGAGGCTCTATAGATGAATGTGTTTGTGTCTATAGGTGCCTGTGCAACAGCATTCTGTGTGCTATTGTAGAAACACTAGTTTTAGATGGACTAGGTATCTGATTTGAAAGGAGCTGCTTATGAATTTTGCACACGTGGCTCTTATATGTCACTGAATCACCAGTTAGCTCTATAGCACTACTTTAGCACATAGCAAAGCTCTATTAGTACTATAAATCTAACTTTCTGAATATCTCTGTAAAACTGTTGCAAGATACTAAAATGACAGTGAGGGAAGCTAAACAACTTGGTGTGTGCATCAACTTCCAAAGGTGGTGGAGGTCTCAACAATACTCCTCTGGATTCAGCAAGCCCTGCACAGTGTGCAGGAACAGTGCAGGAGCTCCAGGTGGCAACATGGCTGCGTGTGTTCCAGGAATAAGCTGCAGGAGCATGCAAGAACACTCCTGCACTATTTCTGCATGGACGCAGCTCCTGTATGCAAATCACCCCATTTTCAGGTGAAAAACATACAAATGTGGTGAATTTGTGATCCAGGAAGCTGTCAGCCAGCCATGCAGGACTACTGTAGTGTGCAGAAATGTACCGGTTAGTAACCGAGTACATTTCTGTAAACTACAAAATGGAGCTATGACAGCTCCAAATAAGGTGTCTATATTATGGGAAACATGCCAATGGCCAAATATATGGGCATTGGCATGGAAAACATTTTCAAAAATAAAAAAAATACTTTTATTTTTTTTAGCCAATATCGGCTTTTTAAGCGTAGGGCAGCGGCATGCAAATGGGATCGAGCCAAAAATATGAAAAATAACGTGAAATAAACATTCTAACCAAAATCACTATATTGCCATTATACTCAATGGCAGGCAGAAGACAACATCGCCAGGGAACAGTGGTTGGAAAGGGGGGAGGCTCAGTGTGGGACCTGTAACTATGCATTAGCAGGCAATCCTATGCAAATGAGGGGAATGTTACTGAATCACAGATTTCCCCTCAATGCTAGTCAGCACCCAGCAGTGTAAGTGCAGGAATAGCATGGTTCAAGTCTAAGAGTTAGCTGACATCATGGGGGGGAGGTGTCAGGCATACCGTAAGTGGATTGGAGCCCTGTGGCTCAGGTTTGCCCTTAGCTTAGCAGAGCTAAGCAAGGAGGTGTGTCTGAGGCTGCCTAGCGCTCTTTACATTGCCTAAGTGGGTGTGTGTGCACCAGGTTTTAAAGGGAAAAAAAGTAAACCAGGAAAAAGCAGCTCTGTGCACATTTGAGCACTGTGTTTGCGCAGCACACCCCTGGGCTTAAACAGGAAGGCAATGGGAAGGGAAAACAGCAGTGGGAAGGTAATCAAGGAGAACTAGCATAGCTGGTAGGTGAAATGTATCAGAATCAGCCAATTACACAGGCAGCTGCCCAGCCAAGCCCAGAACACTACTATAAACTATGCAAACACCTTTCCTTTTATTTTTTCCCACATACTCTACACCACCGGTGTATACAAGCAGGGACATTTTAACAAACAAGAACAACAAAATGAAAGGTGCTGCAGCAGCAATCATGCATCAGCATGTGGAAGAGGCTGAGGGTGGTGAAGATGAGAATGCTGTTGACCAACCCACAGTGAGGAGACGGAGATGAGTGTATAGACCCAGATTAATCTACCAGGGGCTACATGAGCTGGAAATAGTGGAGCACTATAGGGTGGAGTTTTCCTTGATGGCTACTGGGTGCATTACTTTTGGTTACTAGTATTTTTCGTACATCCTGGAATTTTTTTCACTTGGTGGACAGGGACCTCCTACAGCAAATTGTTGAGCTGTGCCAGCCATGCCTGTCACACAGAACTAACAGAAGGGAACCCATCCCAGTGGATACCAAGGTATGTGTAGGCCTAAGACTACTAGCCACAGGTACCTTCCAAAGGCCAACTGGGGATATCATGGGGATCTCACAGGCATCAGCATCCATGGTAATCCACCAGTTTCTGGATGCCATGTCAGCACATGCCAGTGAGCACGTATATTTCCCCAACACCCGTGAGGCGTTGGCCAGTAATATGTGTCTCTTCCACCAAATAGCAGAATACCCTGAGGTAGTGGGTGCTATAGATTGCACACACATATGCACCAAAGCACCACCTGGTGAGCGGGGTAGGGTCTACATCAACTGCAAGGGCTTCCCCTCCATCAACTGCCAGGTCATGTACGATGCCTAGGGCATTATAATGAATGTATATGCTGGATGCCCTGGAAGCTACCATGACTTCCACATCTGGCATCTGATGCAGCTTTACCAGAGATTTGCCAATAGGGACATCCCTTATGGTCACCTAGTGAGAGATAGTGGTTCCGCACTGGAGCCGTGGCTGATGACACCCATCAGAAATGCACACACACCCTAACAAGAACTCCATAATAAAGCACACGCACAGACCAGAATTATAATAGAGCGTGTGTTTGGGATGCTCAAGTCATGGTTCCAGTGCCTAGACACATCTGGTAGAGCCTTGCTGTACTCACCAGCTACATGTACTCAAATTGTCATCGTATTTGTCATGCCACACAATATGATCCTGTGGAAATAGCTGCAGTAGGAGCAGCAGGGGCAGGGCCACACAGTCCCCCACCATTGCCAAGACCTGTGCAGGCACAGAGTGACTTGGAGGAGGAACAAACTGAGTCTGCCCCAGTAGGCAGAAGGAGGCATGCCCCAGTATGCCCTGGTCTTAGCAAAGAGGCAACACATAGCACATACACTGACACAGTAGGGACCCAGGGAATGACACTTCTTTCTGACTTGCACATACTGTAAAAGGTATGCCAAACATTACACTACCTGTTCTCAACCATGTATAGAGAGTGTACTATGTGCATCTGACATAGGCAGCCCTCCAACACCATCCTTAATACTGGCACAGCCACAAGGTAAGTTACTCTTCTTACCAACTGCTGAATGGAGTAGTATGTGTTGTTACTTGTATCTATGGTATGGATGTGAGCATGCAAGGGAATCGTGTGGCTGAATGGGATGCCAGCAGATAGTAGACACCTATAGTGGCAGCATGAGATCTGTAACAAATACTGGTGTCACCATAGTAGCCAGTACTACACATGGTGACAAAACCCACTGCAGGAAATGTGCTGAGCCATTTGTGTCCATATGACACACACATGCCAGTCAGGGAGGCTCACATACCCAACAACAGTCTCAGCCAGCAGGACAGGTGTAGACAAACACAAACAAAGGCTGTGCTTAGGTCTCTGAATGATGGCTACGGGTAACCTCCCCCCAGGCCTATACAGACAGACTACATCAGGTCAGCACTGGGATGTTAGTTCTAAAGGGTAAGAAGTCAGAAACTGATATGTAGGTCAATAAAACCTAAGACCTGTAGTACACTGATATGCCTATAGTCAGCATGATAGGTTAGAATACAGAATGAAATGGAGTACCTGACATACCAGTACAGTCATAGCAAATGTGTACAAGTGTCAGGTGTATCCCCCCAATCCTATGTAGAAATGTAGTAACCATCTGGTGTGCCCCTACCCAATACTATGTAGACACATAGTAGCAGTCAGGTGTGCCCCCCAGTCCTATGTAGAAATGTAGTAACAGTCATGTGTGCCTCCCCCATTCCTATGTAGAAATGTAGTAACAGTCTGGTGTGCCCCCCCAATCCGACATAGACACGTAGTAACAGTCAGGTGTGTCCCCCTAATCCTATGCAGAAATGTAGCAACAGTCAGATGTGCCCCCCAAATCATATGTAGACACATAGTAACACACAGGTGTGCCCCCCCCAATCCTATGTAGAAATGTAGTAACATGTATATGTAGGTATAATATCAGTGGAGCACAGATTTCCTGAATTGGCCAAGGTAGCAGGATAGATTGTAGCATGTGTACAATATGCAGGCCTGCATGTGTTAGGTTGGTGTGTGTTTTATATTGTGTGAGAGTGATCAGTATGTATGCATGCTGAGGTTTGTCCTGGTGGCCATTGCCCAGTACTGCTGATGACAGGGCCAAGTACTCACAACTGCAGTGCCAAACACAATGCTTCCAAGTATAACACATTCTAGCAGTAAGCCATTGTAAATGTTTGGAAGTAATATGTGTCACCATCTGAAAGATGGATATGGCATGACTGTTGGGCCAGATATACAAGCAGTACACAGGGGGAAGTACCCCAGACAGACACTGTATAATGTGTAACCATTACATGGACACACCCTTGGAAATGTACATACAGGTTTGCAGCACATTATTTGGGCTTGTAGTAGGGAATACTGATGTTGTCTGGCCAAACACTCGCAGACCACAAAGATCATAGGAATGATGTATTGAGAAATAGCTGATGTCCCTGCAGAAGCCAGAATAAGTGGAATGCCCCATGCATATCTGTGAGTCAGATGCAAGTGGTGTCCATAGCACACATGCACCCAGCTCACCCAACCACCCCCACAGGTACCTTTCTGGTCTTACCCCTGCTGTTGGGAATAAGTACAATATGACCCCCACCTTTGTATGGCAATAGTGAAAGAATGCAGCATGCAGTGCAGGTGTCCCATGCAGGTGTGTCCCTAGCTGGAAGCAGCACCCTGCCAGCATCCACACCACTGGATCAATACTCACAGAAAGTAATGGCATGAACACCTAGCACACCTACCCTCTCACCCCATGGGAATATACTGTATTGCAGTCTGGGACTGTAGGATTGACAGAATGCAATGGCATGCTACAGCTGGCCTCCCCCATACTGCCAATGTATGTTATGCCATGAACTCCCAAATAACAACATAACACAGTCCACAGAACCCATATGCAAGGCCATGTGGACAAACCACAGTAACATCTCCACCATTTCCTACTGCATAAACTGTGGACCAACACCAATATACCACTGTGATGAGGTGATAACTATAGGGAAAGTATCAGCGAATGTTTGCATAATGTATGGAAGAGGATAGAATAAGAGAGGGGGGGGTAGGAGCATGGACAGCATGGAGTATGCGAAGTTTGAAACACAGCCGTGTACATCTCTGGCTGCAAACACAAGAATGGGTGGCTACAAACCTGCTCATAAACCACAATAGGGGTAATATCCTGACTTATGACCCCTGCCTCTGGGTAACCTGTGTGAATCTGTACATCTGTGAGGTATTGCCACAGCAAGATAAGACCATACTGTCTTGTCAATGGATGTACAAGTATGGGATCCTCTGCTACCACTGTAGCAAAGTGCTGAACCAGTTACACAGACCCAGCAGCAAGTGTCTGCAGCTCCCCCTCCAGAATGGCATGAGTTTGCAAGAATATGTAGGCATTTGACCACAATACTGGACACAGCTGCATTCACCCTGTTTTCCCAGGACATCATTGCGAGCAAATATGTCTACCTGACAGTACTTGATTACATAAAACATCACAGTGTATAACAGTACACATGTCTGAATATCTCTGCTAACACCAGGACCATGTAACAGAAGCAGCACAGACACAATTACCTACAGAAACCCACTATCCTTTACCCATTTTGACCCCATATTGTCACTTGATCTACAGCTATCCTGCAGAAACTGTTTGCTAGCAGTAGGTGTAGAACACAAAAGTCTGCACTGGAGTACAATCTACCTGAAATGGATTCATCCATTCAATACATAAGGTCATACTGAGCATGCTCCCACACAAAGAAATGAAGCCCATGTCTAGCCACAACAGTGGACCATACATATCTGACAGTTGCAGATGTTAGCACATACACTCCTCAGTATGCACCAGTCATGCTTTGCACACACATTAGATAGGAATACACACATTTATCCAAGGAGAACACACTATAATATGCCAAAAGTACACATGCATAGATGTGTGTAAGAGAGTGACAGTGACAAAGAGCCTTCCATTATGAGGCCTGTCCCACCCAGTACACAGCCAAATGGCTATAACCACATGATGTGTAAATGTCACTCACCGTAGACACTTGCCTCTGGAATCCCACAGCATTATAGACTCTGTGGTGCTAGTGCTAACTGTGCAACATGACTGTACAAGGCAGTAGTCATCTAACAGTTGTATACATGCACCTGTGGAATACAAATCTGTGTGTGCCTGGGTGTGGTGTTTCTGCCTCTAGATGAATGGGTTATGGCCCATGCACACACACTGCCCTCCCAATTGCCCTACTATGACAAGCCTGCTGATGTCAGTCACTTTGAAATACACCTTTGTGGAAGGAGTATCCCAGTGATCTCTGTGGTGTGTCTTATAACTGTTATGCTATTGTGCGATAAACTTGTTTGTAGGAGTTCTACTCCCAGATGTGGCAACTGTGTATTTGTCAGTATAGGGATCAATGTTTTTATGCTAGTCACACTCACTACAATTCAAATGCTCTACTTTGGCATGCCTGCTGATGTCATTCACTTTGAAATAAACCTTTGGGGAAATAGTAACCCAGTAACTGCATAATGCTGTATTGTGATACACTAGTTAGGTAGGAGTTCTATTCCCAGAAATAGAAGTATGGATGCGTGCGTGTGTTTGTTTAGGGTGCAATGCTTTTGAGTCCATTCACAGTCAATACAACCTCCATTGCCTTACTTTGGCAAGCCTGCTTATGTCATTCCCTTTGAAATACACCTTTGGGGAAGAAGTAGTCCAGTAATCTTTGTGGCACGTCCCATAACTGCGTAATGCTGTAATGTGATAAACTAATTAGGTAGGCGTTCTATTCCCAGACATGGCAAGTGTGTGTGTTTGTTTGTGTAGGGAGCAATGCTTTTGAGGCCATTCACAGTCACTACAACCTCCATTGCCCTTCTTTGGCAAGCTTGCTGATGTCATTCCCTTTGAAATACACCTTTGGGGAAAAAGTAGTTCAGTAATCTCCGCGCTGCATCCTATAACTGTGTAATGCCGTAGTATGATAAACTAGTTAGGTAGGAGCTCCAAGCTGAGACATGGAGACTGTGTGTGTGTGTGTGTGTGTGTGTGTGTGTGTGTGTGTGTGTGTGTTTGTAATTCATATCCTGTGTGGAGGTGGCTGTGAATGTGTAACAACTGGACTCATTGTGTAGAGGGTTTTGCAAATTTCTTATATGGTGGGCCTATTATATGTCCCAATGTCCACCTTACAAGGATAACAGATGTCAAATAGCCGAGAGTCTGGGATTGCCAATCCATACACCTACATGTGACAGCAAGGTCTTTTGAATAAATTAGGCGACCCTTGTATTACCCAGAGAACACTCTCAACCCATGTCTCATACACAAACACACTTGCCTAGGCAACAACCGCTTTGTTGGTAGTATCCTGCATATTTTCACAGATAGTAACCATGGTGTGATTGCAGTGGACTACAGAGGGCATGCCACCCTATCCCATCACTACAATAATCACATAATTGCAGACAGTATGCCTTCACTATGTTCCCCACTGGATGACTGCAACAACTGTAGTGCCATCAAATGTGACCCACAAAGGACATACCATGCCTTAAACACATAGCCTGTATGGACAGATGCCACTGACACCAAGAAATACCTGTATCATGCTATCAATGTAGGTGCAGGGTCAACCTGGTGTCCCTTACCAGTTCCCGCCACATGAGGCCAGGACTGGCACATCTGATGATAACAATCTGTGTACACAACATGGGCTAGACACCCCAGGTACAGATCCACATGTCACTGAACATGCATGTTGGACATGTGCACATCCCAGACACCGTCCATGTCATGGACTATAGAACACATACATGGCAAACATTGCACAGCACTGGTCACACACAATAGTAACCCAGATAACTGGATGGTGAATACAATACCCACCTGTGTGGGCCAATCCAGACACTACACCCCTGAAACACACTACAGTCCATTGTCATGTGGCCTGATGACAAGGTATACCCTTCACCTAGCCTTGTACAGCCTTCTGGCACAGTCAACCACTACACACCTGTGAAGCAATGCACCCATGCATGTCAGTACTGGCACCCTGTGTCTGCATGTATGGAGTATAATGTTTTTGACCCCATTCAAGCTCACTACAACCCCCACTGGCCTACTGAAGCATGCCGTCTGATATCAGACACACACCTTCACATACCGTTTGCCCATATATCATCCAGATAACCCCTGCAGTGCATGTGATACCTGCGTATTACAGTATTGTGACAAACTAGCTAGTTAGGAAGTTTATTCCTGACCCTGCCAACTGTATTAATGTGTGTGAGTACCTGAGAGAGTGTGACTGTGTTGATGTTGACACCTGTTCATGTGGACAGGCACATGTACTACACCTACCTTATCGCTCCTATAGCACTGTTGCAGATGTCACCCACCATCAGATTTACCTTTGGACAACTCCCCACCATGTAAGCTATGTGGCACATGCAATAATTGCATTGACATGTAATAGCAATACATAGTCAATCAGGGGTTTGAAACCCTGTATTGGTAGGTGTGTGACACAAACTTGCTTAGGTTTTACTCACCCCCCACCCTGACTTACTTTGTCTCTGTCTGTCTCTCTCACCCCTTCTTTGGTGGATGTGGAGAAGTACACCTGCTTTGCTTAGGCAGCAGCTTGTGTTTTGTAAGTGATGCTCATGATCAGCTGATGTCCTCTGCACAAAGTGCAATTCCCCTCTAGCTGATTTCATGTGGAACAGCTGTGGTAACATTGCCATAGCCAATTGCATGGAAACACCCACCAATATCTAGGAACATCATGTGGGTGTTGGGCCTTTTCATTCACTGTGAACAGGACCTCAATTTGGTGTTTGGCAAACAGCATCACGGATGGTATTGGAATTTATCTCTAACAACATACACTGTGGAGACAGGCCAACAAACAGGAGGGGGATTTGCCAGACATGACTACAGAATGTAAGTTTTGCTCTTCTGCATTTGGAGTAATGTTGGTTTAACAGGGTGTGTGGATATGGCTGGTCTACATGATTTAATACCTGTCACGACAGTGTTATGTGTTTGAGGAAACTCCCACTTCTAGGGTTATCTGCAGACTAGGCAGTGTGTGGAGCCTTATGTTTCTTGTGTTACCCATAGACCACCCATCTTGGGACTGCAGAAGCATAATCTGAGGATTGCAGTCAGTACATGGTGACAACAATGAGACTTACTGACTTCATATCCCTTATAGGAAATATGTCACAACAAACCCTGGTATGACAGTAAGTGTATGAGGTTATCACAGCAACATGCCAATATTGGCCCAGTGGTTGTGGCTCCAGCCACAAGTCTGTCAACCTTTGTACATATGTCATGCAGTTAGAGGTGCATATGTTCTGTACACCATTATTTAATTACATCATATCTGATAACAAGCCAGTCAGATATCAGACTGTTAGACATGTTATGTATAGTAGGGGTTATTTCTGAGGACATAACCTGGGGCATTCTGTGGTTGTGTGTACAGTACTGGGGTCTGTGTACTTATGGTGACTGTCGACAGTATGTGTATTGCGCATACGTACCTTGGGTTGTGCACAGACTGTGGTAGATGCAGTTGTTCTTGGTCCTGTTCTATCTGATGTTACATGCTGCTCCACTGTATGGTACCCTATCAGCTCACATGTCTGTAGGGCCAAACACACACGTGTCCCATACCACAGACAGTCATTAGACCACACTGTGTCGTGACCCAGTTTATGTAGGGTTAGTGTGTGATTGGCACATATGAGGACGGTGTTTATCTGACAGTCCATATTGTGTCATATTAAGCTTGTGTGCCATATGTGGCTGTGGCTGTGTTCACACTGGTTGTGGGTATGCACTTTCTCACAGGTGTCTGTTACTCTGTACGGTGACATGCATGTAGAGCCTGCTATATTTGCAGGTACATGTGTATTCCTCCAATACAAAATGTAGCCCAGTGTTGTGGCAGTCTTCCTGTAGTTTGCACAGTGCTTTGTGACATGTCTAGCAGCTTAGTGTAATTACCCAGTGTGCTGTTATGTCCAGTTATTTGCAAGACATACTGCTGCCAGGCCACCATAACTGTTGTGTATTTCTGACAAAGCAGTGGGATTCTGTACAGATGTATGTCACTAACTACTGGGTAGTATGTGGCCATGATACCTCTGCACCACCAGGTATTATGTGTCAGGACAGATTGGCGTGTGGGAATGCATAAACTGTGTGGGCATATTTAGTCCAGTATTAACGTGATATACCCATGTACATGGCTGTTAACATCCACATTGTCAGGCATGGTCCACATGTCTTGCATGAAGGGGATCTGTGTACACCTCTGGACTGACCACAGAGTGCCAGAGTGTCCACATATATTGGTCATATCTCTGCTGTAGTCCACAGGATCATTACTGTGCTAGCAGTGGTACTGTACTATGATGTGCTTAGGATGTTTGCCAGTAACCAGTGGCATACATGTCAAAAGCAGATGTGACCTCCCACACCCATGTCTGTTAAGACAACTCCTGTTACAGTAGCAACAGTCTACATATATTCCTGCAATACATACATGACATCCCCTTGCACGAAGAAGTTGGGACTATTGCTGCTGAGGTAGAACTCCACTCCATGTTCTGGACATATGGTAAACATATATATATATATATATATATATATATATATATATATATATATATATATATATATATATATATATATATATATATATATATATATATATATATATATATATATATATATATATATATGTATATATATATATATATACATATATATATACACTTATACATATCTACATAAATATATGGATATATATATATATATTTGTATATATATATATATATATATATATATATATATATATATATATATATATACAAACTCAAATATATACATACACACAGCTATATATGTTTACACATGTACAAATATATAGATATATATGCACATATAGTTATGGATATCTACATATATATCGGCATAAATAGGTATATCTGATTAGATATGTATGCACATATACTTATAGATATCTACATATATATCGACATAAATAGGTATATCTGTACGCATAGGATGCGCCTATATATATATATATATATATATATATATATATATATATATTTATATACAGAGAGAGATCTAAAAATGGCCATATATACGATGCACTATACAGATGTGTAGAAATACATATATATGAATATATATGTGTATGGACATGTATATGTATATATCCATATCCTTGTCATGTGTAAACATCACGATTGTGTATAACTTCCCAGATGTATCTCACCATATGGATCTGATATGTGTATATTTAGCTATAACAACATATGTGATGCAACAGTAATATCAATAACAAGTACTACACAATTGTGGAAGTCAAAAAATTGTTCAACACTATTCAATATGTGTACTTACAGATATATTTGAAAAACAACAACTGTCTTCACAGCTGTCATGGCATTGTGGTTAACTGTTGTGACTAAAGTGTACAGGGTCCTGGGTTCAAGGGCTGTTTATTTTCTTGCTGGGCAGAACAAGTGCTGTTGGTTACAGAGTGGTTAAAGTGGTTTTGTGCAGCTTTAAGCTCGTTTGCACAGGTTTGCTAAGTGAAGTGGTGCTTATGTACGGTTAAATGTAAGGGCACTTACACCATGTAATCTTCGCTTACCAGTGCGCAAATGTGCTTAGCTGTTATTTTGCAGCAATGCTGACACCTGCGAAGCATGGCTCAGCCCTAGTAACCAGTGCTCACATCCCAGTCTGATAACATAGCAGGGTAATGACATCTGTAATAAGTGTATGTAATGCCATGTACAAAACATGCATCTATGTGCCGTCATTACAGTAGCAAGGGGTGTGAGTGTCATGTCTGGGACGCTCAAGTATATAAGACCTGTACATCACTCTTATCCATGTGAATGTGTTACATACAAGGGTACTAACCCAGGTTAAGTGCTGTCACACTGGCATGTAGTGTATCATGGTGTTACTACTGTTGACAGTGCTTTCCCAGGCAAGAGTAGATTGCTAAATGTAGTACTGACAGCAAGAACCCCTGCAGGTATAGCTGGACTCTGAGGCCTCACTGTCATGTTCCTGGTGTGTGAGCTGTATCAAAGTATATATCCCCTACTGGATAATGATCTGACATGTGGAAAGTAACTATAGACTACTGTCTGTACAACACGTCAGTGAAGGCTTCCAACATCTGGTAATGGCATACATATTGGTGTCAGACATCTATCTGTTGACACATTCATCCTACTGTATAGCTCCTTTCCAAGATGATGTCTGTCAGTCCCTGTACAGATGTACAGATGGCAGATATCCAGCTTGGATACGTACAGGCAACCTATGCTTGACTGACACTGACATGTCTGCTCAGCTGTGTTATAACTGGCACATATAGGAGACAACACCCTGTATGCACCACATTTCACAGGCACCTCCACTATACTACCACAGTCAACAGAACATGCTTGGGTACAGGTCTCCATCATAGACACTAACCATGTGTTGTAATACATGTTGCATACATGTCAACTGGATCACCTCAGTGGTCATTTGCAGTAGGCACCCAGAGGATTGCTTGATGCATGTCAATCTCACCCTGAGGGTCACCACAGTGGCGTCTGTTGATAGATTGCCTGCTGGCACATGACAGGTGGCATGACACCACTGTGCCCACATACCCTACACTTCCCACCTCTCCATAGACAATAGCCAGGTACACACATGATCACCTGCAGCGATGCACCCCAGTACTGACAAATGTGTACATGTGCATTACTGAGGATAGCAGTGTATGCGTGTTAGTACACCTGAAGTTGGGAATACCATGAGGGCTTTCACACCCTCTGCAACTCTGATTGCCATAGTAAGATGTGGCTGCTACTGTACCGGACATTACATGTACCCTGTTATGCTCATCTCCTTAATTGCTACATGATCCTTGCAGTATCAGCACAACAGTGTTGTACAGATGGGTTGATAGGCATGGGATACCCATTGAATTCTGGCAAGTGTGTGTATGTGTGCATGTCTGTATATGTGTAGAGTACAGCATTCTGAGGTCACATACTCCTATTACAATACGCATTGCCGCACAGTAGTATGGATAATGCTGGTGCTGCCCATAGGGGAGGGATGACAATGCATCACCCTACTTTGCCTGTGCTGTAGTACCACTATTAGAATGGACAATAAGTTGTATCACAGTCGTGATCAATGTGTGATGGTGGGTATGTCAGAGTGTCACCATGGATTCCAGTGAGTACAATATCCACTGTGGGATGTGGGTGCAGTGTACACTGTCATTACACCATGGTACACCTGGTATATGTCCCATGTACCACTGTATGGTGACTACTGTCACCATCAACCATACAGGTAACTGATACCACAATCCAGACCAATTATGCATGTGCTGTGTGCAGCCTACCTGTAACACATTGGACACACTGACAAGTTAGTTAGTACCAACAGGCCTCGGTCTCTTGAATGTGTGTCTGCCTGTTATGTGTCTGTTAATGTGTATATGATGGTATGTCACACTATGTATTGTCCATATATAACCATTATATCCCCCATTCCCATACTGTACATGTCTGGGGATGTTCTGCATGTAACATGTAACCTGGAACACACCTCACCCTAAACGCTGTGTGGTGTGTGCAATGAAAGCCACACACTTCAGTAGCACGACATATGTAGGCAGGGGTCCAGTCCCAGTGTTGCCAAGTAAGGGTGTGCATGTATGTGGATGGATCTACATCAGGTTGCTGATTATACATGTCCCAGTGGGTCACCTGTCCATGTGGCACAGGCAGCAACTGTTATACAAACCTGTGACATGTGTTCAACTGTACCCAGGATATGTCACAGCCATGGTGTCACGACAGTGCCATACTCCTGCTGACACATGTACACCTACAACACAAATGGATAACATTATGGAGACCACAATTACTCAGTGTTACTAACTGCTATAATGCATCATGGCTGAACAGCTACACTACCTGACATGTATGCATTAAACATTACTCCTGACAGCATGTTACACAGCAGTACATTGGTACACTGTAGTACAGTCACTGTGTGCATCAAAACTATATTAGCCTGTCCCTGCATCGATGTTATGGATAACAGGGATGTGGCATAGGTATCATCATATGCACAGGGTGTGTTGCTGGTTTGCCAAAGACCGAGTGTGGGCCATACTTTTGACACCATGTGTGTGGGTGAGGGGTGTAATTAGTTTAAATGGGCGTGGTGATGTGGTGTGTGTAGGTATGGGGTTGCCCTAGGTGTGTTTGTATAGTGTGTGGGTATGCATGCACACAGTTCTGCCATGTGGCTGCCCTATACAGGTGTTTCTTGGACAGCTGCAGACCATACCTGGCAGGGTGTGCAATTCACCGCCTCTAGCCATGGACATGCGGACTGTGCCTGCCAGGGGTTCCATGGGCATGTCCGGGTACAGGCTTTGATGTGTTACTCTCCCCTGATGATGACAGATGTCCGCTGAAACCAGGCCCCTCCTGGGACTGGCCAGGGCCATGTGCACATGGCCTGCTGTGGTGTGGTGTAGACAGTGTCCCCCTGCAGTGCTGGGGCTGGTACTGCCACTATGGGAGTGCCTTGGTGTCCTAGCATGTCCACGTTGACCACCAGCTATTGGTGTTACTGGCTTACATCCATGTGGCTGTCACCCCACTCTCACCACATGTTCGAGCATGGACAAACCATGGTTAATGAGGCCCATCATCTCACCCAACTGTCTATCCATGACCTTGGTATAATCACAGAGGGCAGCAGTAAGTTCATGGAAATTGTCTGCAGCCTTAGGCCCTGTTTGGTGTACAGTTCCATGTGTGCCTGCACCCCCATGACAGTCTGAAACATGCAACTGGTTGTACCAGTTGTGGCACTTCTGCCAGGGGCATGATGACCAGCGGCCCTACCATGAGCACCCCGGCACATCTGCCTATCTGGTGCTGTGCCAGACATCCAGCTATGCCTACTGTGACCAGACACAGTAGGCATAGATACCACACTCTCCTGTGCATTGCCACCAACCACCAGCTGTCCCTCTGCTATGGCCACTGGTGATGGGGTATGTATAGGCACTGTAACTGTGTGCGGGGTTGGGGTGGCTAAGAAGAGGATGTCAACGATGGAGCAGTTTTGGCCTCTGACAACCCCGCCTGTGCCTCAACAGTCCTATCATCATCTTCGGTGTCTGTATGGACACCAACATCGAATTGCATGCAGGAGGGACCCTGACCCACCTTGCCACCTGTGGGGAGAACAAGAAATGCATTTTAAGACATGTACAGCATTGCATAACAGTACACACATACACATACACAGACACACACACACACACACACACACACACACACACACACACACACTCACACACGCACACACACACACCACGCACACGCAAATACTGAAATTACACCATAATACCTACCTGTCCCTGAGTTTACAGATAATCCCATGTTTATTCACATAAGTTCCTCATCCTGCATCACGCTTGGTAACATACACTCATTAATACCACTCATTAACAGATCATTCTTCTAAATGCCTACATGAATGATCACAACAGAAGATCTGTTACTCCATTACCTCCTTGACTTGAGTGGAGTAGATTTTACATGGCCTCACTGCTGTCATCCAGTGTTTGTCCTGGATATGTCTGGACATTGTGAGCATGGCCCCCATATATTAGGGGCTACTACGTTCATTCTATAATGTCACACACTGGGGTGTCATATGTTATTATTGCTCAGTACATGCCAGATCTGCTGCTCAATCAACTTATCATGTGGACAACAGTGATATATGGATACACTCCCTGGTGTTGTCTAGTAATTCCCCAATGCATCTGTAGTGCTGCATATGTGGGTAGTCATTCACCTTTCTGCTGATTGCAATATTAAGGGTATACCTGGTGTCTACTTTCCCTCACAATGCATGTTCAATGCTACAGACCTTATTATACTATCAGCTGTCCTGTGATTACATATCAGACAAGTATTCCTGGTGTCTCATGTGTCAGTCCATATCCATGTACTGCACAATTCCAAAGGGAAGTACTGCAGTATGAGCAACCCCACGATCACACGTGCATACATGGACACCCACACAAACACACACACATGCACACACACATCCTACATACATCAATCTCTCTCCACTCCACTCCACCAGATTGCACTTACAGACAAAATAACCCACCCACACATACCTACAGTTGAGGTTGCACAAAGATAGTACACACAGTCCTCCCATTACCCATCTGTCAACATGCATAACATATGGTACTCAACAGCATGCAGTGCAGCTATAGTCAATCCATGCTAGCAACAGTATACATGTATGTGATGCATGGTCTGTGTTAGTAGGTGATGCCCCTTCCCTTGGAAAACACTGCACCCATGTACACAGTATTGCTGTGCACCTGTTCTGCACCCTGCCATGTACTGTGCATCAAACCTCACAGGTGTACAAACCATTGCTGAATGTGTATTACTGTGTCAGTTATGTCTGCTCTAATGCTCACAGCCCCTATGTGTTTGAGTGACACATACCTGGGATGATATGTGGACAGATGCCATTTGTGAATGCCTGATGTCTGGTTTACAGATCTCAACATCAGCTGTGCATGTATGACCAGTACGATACTATTACACTGATAACCATCAAACCTTACCGTGGCTATGGGGAGAGTAGACACCCTTATTGATATGATACACTCTTCCTTGATATGCCATGGGACCACATCACCACATATATTAACATTACATGAGCCTGATATGTGACATATGTCCTGTACATTCACGTGCAGTGTCTAAGAAATGTCTTAGGTGTGCAGATGCTGACCACGATACATACACTCATTGGGTACATATGTGTGCACACCCTTATCATGACAGTTTGTTTCTCCTATTGTTATATGTACTACAGCAGTCACTATTCCTGGCAGGGGTATACTAGCATGGGCCATCTGCATTTCCAGTATATGGTCAGTCTGCCCTACACATGTCCCCCAACTCTGCATGTTTGCAAGGTCTACTCATGTGCACATCCCTTAGAGTTCACACACTGCCGTCACTATTGCTGTGGAGTTAGGGTTACATCTGCCACAATTCCTGAATCTGAATGTGTGCAGACACAGCCATTCGTAGCATCCTTAGGATCCCTGCTGCAGTGCACTGGTGTGTCATGATGACACACTCTACCCACCTTCAGGCATTTGCAGATGCTTGACAACTATGGCCTATACATGTGTGTCATTTTGCAGTGTCCCAAACACTGAACACCATGTGTAACAGCCTAGTCCCAGCTAATGACTGGCAAACATACAGCTGTACACTGGCACCAGCACAGTACAGATGGGGATGGTGGGCCTAAGGTGGGGTGAGGCATTGGTTGTGCAGCATCTGTATCTTACATAATACAGTCTGTAGGTTTCCAACATGGTCATGGTACACCAGTACACAATGCAATGCATGACTGTTGGGGAACCTCTTCTGTTTTGCATACACTACCTGTAGAGAGGCCTGGCTGATATTTCCTGTGGTATAACTGTCACATCTGTTTACCCTAACCCATAGGCCATGTTCTTTCAGGTCCAGGCAATTGCTGACATGGGTACCGCACAGCCAGTACTTGCTGGACATTCCTGCTACCCCATCAGTGTTGTGGCATGTTAGTGGGTAGCCTGCATGACAAGTTTGCTACATGTGACAGCATTTGTCTTTAGTGGCCATCTGTTTATGTCCTACATAATTCCTGTCCCATACATCATTGCCACATACATGACTGTCTGCACTATTTGCCATGGCATATGCAATGGTGAGGTATGGCTACATGTGCAGCTCATGGGTGCTACCTGTTGGGTATGGGGCCCACACCATGTCATATAAGATGTGTGCAAGCCACGCCTGCCTCCATTGCAGGTAAGTGTGCACAGTTGATGGCCAAATGTCTTGGACAGCTGGCCACTACGTGGTGTGACATTGGGGATGTGTACTTGCTGAATGGTGCATTTCCATGACAAATGCATGCAGGCAGTACCTCAACAGCTGCCTCCGCTATATTTTCTCTGGAGTCTGTGCACACGTATGCTTTCAGTGCTTGTGAAGGTATGTATTCCCCATATTTGCTGCCCTAACCTGCGGTTCTGTATTACACACTCAGTGATCATGTTGGGACCACATTTCAGGTGTTAAGGGTTGTGGACCACAGTGTTATGTTATGATGTAGTGTAGATCTGTAACAGTTGCTTTTGTAATACTGGTATATACTCTGTTGTAGCACTGTTTAAGGGTGATGTTTCACACATGTCCCTACTGTAGACCATGTGTCCCACTATTATGTTCATCCCTATGGACACATTTCACAATGACAGGATGTTAGTTATCTTGAAGATGTCTGACATATCCTTCAGATACCCCATCATGGTCACCACTGTGATGCATTGCAGTTAACAGCAACAATGCATGAACATGTATGGCATGCATAATGGGTAGGTGTGTTAGATGTGTGCATGGAATATACCATAGCCATTATATGCTCAGTGTATTGGCAAGCATGAACATCCACCATACTCACCAGCTACAGGCTGCTGCCTTGGTGGTATACTAGAAGGACCTACATAAGAGTGTGAAAGATGTGATGTCAGTGGCCACAGCTGTGGCATTGCTACAGGGTGGGTGCAGCATTACAGTACATCAACAGTACAAGTCCACAATACTACAGCTTATGCACATCTGTTTATTACTACTATGCAGCAACAGACTATATATATGACATCTCATATATGCATGATCTACCTTTACAGCTGTGGATGCATACGCAACAGTGGTCTACTGATGTGCCCTGTGGCCTTACCTGCACACTCCTCAGCCGGTGTGTGGGTAGCACCCACCTCCACAATGGTCTCCTCCAGTTGTTGGGTGTGCGGGCAGGCAGGTGCCACGAGGCTGGCGAGGAGCTCATCAATACGTGTCAGGGGGATGGATGGCATGACCCCCCCCCTGTTGCGAGGTGATCCCCCCAGACTGCAGCAACACACCGACCATCATTGCAACGCAGGTCACTACAATGATGCCAGACCTGCTCATAACTGCGGTTATGCAGGCTGACATCATTGACCCTGTGGACTAGATCATTCCACAGGGTGATCCGCTTCTGCTGCTCATGGGCTGCCCTGTTGAAGACAACCTGGTAGTGTTGTATCAGGTGGTTCAGTATGACTTCATTTTCTGCCACTGAATACACTGGTAAATGTCTGTGGAACATCTTGCCTGAAAGACATAAAGATGGAAACAGGTCTGAACAACTCATACAGCAAGGTTACCATAGTTCTTAATACACATCTCTGTCTCCACCCCACCATATCAGTGACAACAAACTGTTCACAAAACTCAAAAGGTATGGCTACAGCTTACCTACCATTGGGACATATATTGCATTGTACCATGCTTTATGCTATGTGTTTGTAGCGGGTTTATATTAGAACACCAAACATTTGAAATGTCGAGTGCTCTAATATCAACCCATTTTCAGCGAACGCTGAAAATATCGAAGTAACAGGAAACCGAACTCTTTCCTAGGGAAAGAATTTGGTTGTCCATTTCTGTTGCTTCGGTATTTTCAGTGCTCTGGTGGAAAGTTACGGGTCGGGTTCAAGTAAGTGTGCAATTGTGTGGACATGTGGGTTAGGGTGGGTTAGGTGAGTTAGGGTTAGGGCGCTGGTCAGGTAAGTGTGTGATTGTGTGGACGTGTGGGTTAGGGCGGGTTAGGTGAGTTAGGGTTAGGGTGCAGGTGAGGTGACTGTGCGATAGTGACTGAGCTTAGGGTTAGGGTTTGGGTTAAGGTAAGTGGATAGTTAGTGGTGTATGTAAAGTTTAGTGCAGGGTTAGGTGTAAGAGTTTAGGTGTATTTGTGTGGATTGTTGTTTGTTTGGTGTGCTTGTGTTGTGTGTATGTGTTTTGGAACAGCAAATCTTTTTCCCTAGGAAACAATTCGCTGTTCCGAATGTTCGATTTTTTTTTTCGATTGCTAGGGTTCGATATTAGAACACTCGACATTTTGAATGTTCGGTGTTCTAATATAGACCGTTTGTAGCCATGTTCCCGGTAGGGACACTATCATTGCTGGCCTGTTACGGACTATTTCACCTGCATGCCATTGTCAGGACCACTATGGTTCCATATATGCATGTGGTATGCTTGCTATGTGA
Source organism: Protopterus annectens (assembly GCF_019279795.1). Classification (NCBI taxonomy): domain Eukaryota; kingdom Metazoa; phylum Chordata; order Ceratodontiformes; family Protopteridae; genus Protopterus; species Protopterus annectens. Next base: position 1,061,183,351 of record NC_056727.1, on the reverse strand, counting down.
TTACTGCACATCTGTCATTCTGTGTTATTGGGGATATCTATGCATGCTGTTGGACATGTGTGGTCTATTACTACCCACATATGTTCTATAACAGTGACACAATATCATGTTTAGGGAATAGTTGCCAGCAGAACCACCTCTCCCACCTCATCTGGCCATGTTACCAGGCCACATCACATGTGGGAACCACCCTGGGGCCTCCTCATCTACTTGTCCATTACTACCTTTAGGTGGAACCACCTCAGGGGATAATGTAACCCTTCCGGGGCACACACAGATGTGATCCTGTCACCCAAGGTCAGGTCCAGGGTCTGTTCCATAGGGGGCTCCACAGAAACTTGTGGGATGTGCTACAGCACCTTGAGGCCCCCAGTACACAATCACAGGGTCCACATGCTCCTCCTGATTAACCTCCAGGTCAGGCACCTTCAGGGCCATGAAACTGCTGTTGTGACTAGCAATGGGTGGGGGCCTTGTTCCCATTTTTCTCTATATGGGGGCTCATGGGGCTTCCACATTACAGACCACACATGCCAACCAGTGTGATTGCCCACTACATGTGTCATATACCACCCCTGTAGGCTGTCCTCTATATCTACCAACCCAAATGACCTCCACAAATATACCTGCTATCCTTCCCCATATTCCCATTCCCTACTTCACAGACATGGGCAATGTGGCCCCAACAAGGGGTTCACATGTGACATAACTGTCCATGTTGCACACACTTACAGCTGTATATATCTGTGAGTATTGCTATGTGTGATGTTCCCTCACACATAGCATGCAGCACTGTGATGGTAATAAAGGGGACACGTATTTACATACATATGTGTGTGTGTGTTTGTATGTATGTAGATATATATATATATATATATATATATATATTTATTTATATGCGTAGATATATGTTATGTTGTATATATGTGTGTATATATATATGTCTACATATGGGTATCTGTATATCTGTAGACATACATGTATATATATATATATATATATATATATATACCCACACATATATATATATATATATATATATATATATATATATATATATATCTAGGGTACATTCAGATATCAGGTCCACAATCTCTAACGCTCCTTCCTGCACAACTGCACTGTTCTGCCTTGCTACAACACAGACATGTGCCACATATGAATACAGCCTAACAATACGAGGTATATATATAGGGCCAGATTGCAGGTAAGCCTATTAAACACCTATGGCATTTCAGCATGCTGCAATACATGTTAACCTGAGTGTCCTGCAAGTGGTAGGCTCTGGAACCCACGTGTCCATCATTAATGGCATTACTTCCACCACCATCTATTGGCCACAGTAATATACATGCTTTCCATTACACAACACACACTATGTTGGCTTACATCTTTTGAGTCAGTGCTGCTCTGCACTGTTGACGAGTATGGCCCACTACCCATAGACTCTATTGTCCATAGCAGTTGTTCAGCTGAACATCATTACAACAACAATACCTGATGGCACATATATATCATACCACATCATCTATCCCAGTATTATGGACCAAGTACTACTGTCAATTACATGCATATATATGTCACATGCCTGTTGTGGGAATGAGGTCTCTTTTGGATGGTTCCCATGTAGGAGTATTTTTTTATCTCCTTGGCTTTGGCTTTAGCCTGCTTTCTTTGTTTCTGTTTCTGTTTTGCTTTCGGTTTTGGTTTCTCTCTCTCTCTCTCTCTCTCTCTCTCTCTCTCTCTCTCTCTCTTTCTCTCCAGTAAATGGATTGAGTTGTTTGGAATAGATTGCAGCATGGTTTTTGTAGGTGATGCATATGATCAGGTGATGGTCTCTGCACCAATCAGTATCCTCCACTTGCTACCTGCATGCAGCAAGCTGTGTAGTACTTCCAATTACCACTGTCATGGCAACCCACTAGTATAAATACCTACAGCATGTGGGTGTGGTCCCTTTACCTTTCCTGTATGGTGGACATCCTTCCTGTGTGTGGGCAGCAGTGTTACAGACAGCAGGTAGCAATACCTCTTACAAGAGTACTTGCACACTCAGGCCAGCTACATATTTGTATGAGGTTCCAGAACTACAGACAGAGTGTGAGTACTGTTGTTGTATGCATTATATAGCACCAGTGTTACAGGGTTTGTGTGTACATACTAGTTTAACATGGAATGCAGTCTGTCTGCATAGCTCTCAAATGTGGGCCTATCCACTTGATGGCCAGAGGTGTGCCTGTTATGTTTTTTCTGTCCACCACACAGGTCTTGTGTCAGATATATCACTGGCAGTGTGTGTGTGTTGAGTGCTATCAGTACATGGCTACATCCATTTGTGTTTCTGACTTCATATTCCTGACTAAGGGTATGTTGCACACTATTCTGTAACACCAGCAACTCGCTTAGTGTATGACAACACTATTTCACATATCGGCCTGTGTTCTGGCCTCTGCAATATTTTTACAAATGGCGGTGGGTAGGAATTCAGGCTCTTGCCACCTGGGCCCAAGGTACAAGGTTCAAAGCCTTATTCCCTACCCATCACCATGTAGCACCTGGTGCTTTTCACACACACACACCTGGGACAGGTCTTTTTGTTGCAGCACTAAATCCTTTGTTTGTTGGAGCACTACAAGCCCACAAGATGTCCTTCCCCAATGAGACTCCCAGCCTGCTGACGTTGCAATCCCTTTCTAGTGACAGTCTATGCAGTTACAACTGCAAAGACTTCTGGGATCTCTGCACTTGAATGCTTCTTAATCCGGCCTGCTGCTGATACACTCTGCGCATGCTCCAGACTGTCTCAGCAGCAGTCTGGATATCAGAAATGCTAGTGAGCATACACGAAGGTCCACTACTTGCGATTGTTTTTTTATTTTATTTTACTTTCTTTTTTTAACAGCTGGGGGGGCTGCAGTCAGGCAGTCCAATAGCACAGGCCGCCCCTGCCATGTACTAATCTGGACTAATAACCTCCTTCTTTCCATGCCCTTATCTCTATCTTTTTCTGCCCTCTTTGCATACCTCTCTCCTGACCTCAGATAATGGGACTAGTAAGCTTACTGAATGCTGTTTCTAGCCTAGCCTTCCTGAGAAACTATCCCTGAGTATAAACTCACAAAATAACTGCTCTACGTTTGTATACCATGTATATATTTGCTACTTTTTTTCACTTGGACTGTAATTTGAAAGCTACCAAAAATCATGTTAACTAGAGTGTTCTTAGTTATCCCTCAGAGTATGATATTACTTGCTAGCCTTCTCTGCGAAGTATTAAGCTCTCTACTGTGTGAAATGTTTTTTTATTACCTCTATAATTACTTTTTATCTCATTCTCTCTTTTAATAATGCCAACACGTCTTGTATCAGATACTCATGTAAATTGTTTTTTTTTTTGTTAGTCTATTGTTGTATTGTACCTTTATGTAAATCATTACTATCATTGTTATTTATTTTGCAACCTATTAGCTTAATGGAGCTTATCTCCCTGGACCTCTACTGAAAATTGACATGTATCCAGTTGGACTAGCCCGGTCAACAAATGTAAAATAAAATAAATAAATAAACAGCTATATGACATGGCATATACAACTGTAATAGCGCACAAATAAAGTTTTCGCATGTATGCAAAAAGTGTGTGGTGTTATATCCTTTGCCTCTCTGTGGGTATATATTTCAATCAACAATTGTCTTTTGTATGGGTGACTCATACACTATCCATTAGATAAGGTGGCAACTGCAGGAATACTGGCTGTTTCATATGGTGTGCACCCTCTAAATATGTATCTTCCTATACATATTTCTGTGTATGTGAAGATACATATATATATGTATATATATATATAT